>NC_091745.1:47068127-47310627 GCF_043380555.1 Nothobranchius furzeri
GACGCGGCTCTGCAATATCGCGTGGACATTGGGGGCAGTCCCACTGGACTGGCAGACCGGGGTGGTGGTTCCCGTATTTAAAAAGGGGGGCCGCAGGGTGTGTTCCAACTACATGGGGATCACACTTCTGAGCCTCCCTGGTAAGGTCTATTCAGGGGTTCTGGAGAGGTTGGTCTGTTGGATTGTCGAGCCTCAGATTCAGGTTTTTGTCCTGGCCGTGGAACACTGGACCAGCTCTATACCCTTAGGGGGATACTGGAGGGTGCATGGGAGTTCGCCCAACTAATCTACATGTGTTTTGTGGATTTGGAGAAGGCGTTTGGCCACGTCCCTCAGGGAGCCTGTGGGGGGTAATTCGGGAGTATGGGGTACCAGGCCCTCTGACACAGACTGCTGGGTCCCTGTATGACCAGTATCAGAGCTTGGTCCGCATTGCCGGCAGTAAGTCGAGCTTGTTCCCAGTGAGAGTTGGACTCCTCCAAGGCTGCCCGTTGTCACCGATTCTGTTCATGACCTTTATGGACAGGATTTCTAGGAGCAGCCAAGGTGTTGAGGGGATTTGTTTTGGTGGCCTGAGGATCAGGTCTCTGCTTTTTGCAGATGATGTGGTCCTGTTGGCTTCATCAGAACGCAATCTTCGGCTGTTGCTGGAGCAGTTCACAGCTGAGTGTGAAGCAGCTGAGATGAGAATCAGCTCCTCTAAATCTGAGACCATGGTCTTGATTCAGATTTAAGCCGGGCGTACACTGTGCGACTTTTTCACTCGCAGCGTTCAGCTTCAGCTCAAACTGTACGACTTCCTCGCAGGGCAGATCTCACGAGTCGTGTGCTCACACTGTACGACCCAGTTCTCGCATGCGACCTGACTGCTCACACTGTACGTCTGGTAGCAACACGTCGGCCCTAAAAATTTGCTAGAAATAGCAGTTTTTACTCAACACGTCAGACTTTTTTGTCTTGCCTGTTGTCCTTCGGGAGTGCTGCAGGAGGACACACAGGGATTTATGGGGGTTGGATGAGGAAAACGAAATAAAGAGAGTAAATCTGTGTTTTGTGATCAGTTTAATTTGACATAAACACGACAAACACGCTTTCTTGACAATCTTTGTGAGTAAAAAAAAACGTGTAGAAACAAAAACGAACAGCGTGTGTTATTAGGGAAATAGCGAGCGACCAGCCGGTGTTGTGCCATAAATCGACTCGCTGCCAAAAAATGATTAGCCACTAAAGGAAGGAAGGGGGAAAAAAATCAAATCGCTGGAGAATTGTTTATTTACATTTATACAACGTTTACATTCAATACAGGGCGCCATTTTACATTGTTTATTTATTTTTTAGTATCAAGGCTGTAACATAAAGAAAGCCAGTTCTTACCACAAACCATCTTTCAATCGCAAATATTGCAAAAAGGATTAATATATCCTCATTGTGAACGTTTAAGACAAATAGCAACACTTAAAACAACTTCCGAACTGGAAAAAACTAAGCTAATCATTTTTTGGCAGTGAGTCGATTTATGGCACAACACCCGCGTTGATGCAGGATTGCGCGCGCATGCGCCGTGAGCGGTTCTGATACTTTTTGGATCGTAGCTGCTCGCAGCTGCTCGCAGCGCCGCTTCAACAGTGCGATACCCTCACGAGGGACGATCAAAATATTAAACACACCAGAAGTCCCTGCGACCTCACGACTGCTGATCGGCGGCTGGTCACGTGGTGTTAATCGCCTCTCGTAACCCCCTGTACACTACACGACCGCTCGGCGCAAAACTCGCCCCGATGTCGTGGCTTCTCGCACGACTGGAAAATCGGCTCAAAAAAGTGAAAAAGTCGCACAGTGTACGCCCGGCTTTAGGGTTGTCACGGTGTGAAAATTTAACCTCACGGTTATTGTGACCAAAATTATCACGGTTTTCGGTATTATCGTGGTATATTTTTTAAACGTGTTACATTTTCAGACATCTAAATAAACCCTGTATATCAAGGAAAATATTGTCCTCAGTTTGTGTCTAAATTTTGCCTAAAATTTGTTATTTTGTAATTATGTTTTTTATTTGTTTACATTTTTCCCTTTAGTCTTTAAAATAGCAATATTTGCCCATAACTTCTTAATTTTTGTCTGTTTGATGTCATAATTTTAAAAATATTAGATCAGATGATACTCAGTACTCAAGTAGCCTTCTAATCAGATACTTTTTTTTTTACCCTTACTTGAGTAATAAACCCTATGTCAGGAAAATATTGTCCTCGGTTTGTGTCCTTCCAGTGAGCTTTGCAGATGTGGGGAAATGTCATCAGGCAGTAATCATTGTTAAATTCATAATTATTCTCAGAGAGACCAACCCTTATCTGCCCCTGAGAGCCCCATAATGCATAGCGTCATTTCAATATGGGGGTGTCCGCGACACGGTTTACATGCAGGTAGCGGCGCTGCGGCTGCTTTATATAGCGACTCGTTGCATTCTCCCTCAACCCAAATCCTCGGATCACGCATTTTAGCTAAAACGCTAACGTTAACTTGCCTTGCGTTGACTGTAGAGTTGTGGGTGATGGTCACGCAGATGTGTCATGAGATTTGAAGCGTTGCTGCCTTTCACAGACACTTTTTCTGCACGTGCTGCAAGCAGGATAGCTGTCTTCTATCAACTGTCCCTCGGCATTCTTCAAATATCCAAAAAATGCCCGTACTTCCGACTTTGTCTTCTTTTAGGGATAATAAATGTCCTGAGCACTGCCGTCTCCTCCTTTGGCCATTATTTCAGCTTTAGCTTCAAGAAAGTTTTGGTTGTAAACAACAAAGTGCGCATGTGCCGCCGGCAACTTCTGCAGATGATACGGTGGCTGGTAAGGGTCACCACGCCTACACCGCGGCCACGGGAATCCACCGAGATAATATATATTTTTAAAAACAAGACGGTTATTATTATTGTCAACTTTTTTACCGGGGTTTACCGCTACACCAGTTACCGTGACAACCCTATTCAGAAAAGGGTAGAATGCCTTCTCCGGATCAGGGATGAGGTCCTGTCCCAAGTGGAGGAGTTTTAAGTATCTCGGGGTCTTGTTCACGAGTGAGGGAATGAGGGAATGATGGAGAGTGAGATCGATAGGTGGCTTGGTGCTGCGTCTGCAGTGATGCGGGCATTGTAGTGGTCTGTCATGATGAAGAGAGAGCTGAGACAGAAGACGAAGGTCTCGATTTACCGGTTGATCTACGTTCCTACCCTCACCTATGGTCACGAGTTCTGGGTAGTGACCGAAAAAATGAGAGGGTGGCTGGGCTCTCCCTTAGAGATAGGGTGAGAAGCTTGGTCATCCGGAAGAGGGGCTCGGAGTAGACCCGCTGCTCCTCCACATGTGGTGAGGTTTTCCGGGGCACGTCCAACCAGGAGGAGGCCTAAAGGTAGACCCAGGACACGTTGGAGGGATTGTGTCTCTCACTTGGCCAGGGAACACATTAGGATTCCCCCGGATGAGCTGGCCCAAATGGCTGGGGAGAGGGAAATATGGGCCTCTTGACTTCGGCTACTGCCCCCACGACCCAAATCCGGATAAGTGGGAGAAAATGGATGGATGGTTTAAAAAATTTACTTATCCAACATATATCTCTGACCAAGAATAAAGGACAGGCTAAAGAAACAGTCCTCGCTAAAACTTTCTTTACAAATATACTTCAAAGTCTCCTTCAATAAAATGACTGTGCTCTGTAGGATCAGTGGTTGCCTTGAGCTTTTCTAAGGAAGTTTCAGGAGGAAGAAGGTTTTCGAAGGAGGGGTCACAAGAGGATCACGAGTCTTAATATTCATGAACTACAAACATATCTCACAACACAACTCTTCTGCTGCTTCGTTTTCTCTTTTCTCTTGGGTAAAAATGTTGCAACGTTGATCCACAAATAACCCAAGCCTGAACTGAGTTGCTAATGCTAATGTTAGCTTTTACTAATCATGAGCTCTGCTCTCTCCTGGCCGCTAAACTAAAACAGCCTTCAACAGTCCCAGGCCCAGGTGGGCGAATGCTAATTTTCTCTGTGACGTAGCATTATCAGACCTGATCGCTTTCCTATTATTTCCTGTATGTGGCTAACGCAGGCAATAGGGGCTGGAGACTGCTTTTACGTTCATCGTGCGTGTGAAACTCAGAGTGACCAATCATATTTAAAAAAAAAAAAACAAATGTTCAGATCCTCAGGGAACAAGCACTTTAAAGCAGGAGTGCCTAACCCTGGTCCTCCAAAGCCACTGTCCAGCATGTTTTAGTTGTTTCCCTGTTCCAGCACGCCTGATTTTAATAATTGGGTGATTGAAACTGTGTCATTACTTGGAATCTGCCGGAGGTGAGCACAAACTGACGTAATGGTGCAACACATTCTCACTCCCAGCACGTCAAAAACAAACGCTTGGTCAGCCACCCTCCACGCCAGACCCCTGACGCCAAAAGTGCCCTTTTTCGTTACTTATGTGCGAAAAGGGTTTTTTCCCTTATTTGACTGCAGATCCCAATGCAGCATTACACTGACGCGATGGGATGTCCGCAGCCAGGGCACCAAACAATCTCATTGTACCTCACCTTAACCTTATCCTCTTATTTAACCTTCCCCTCACCCCTATCCTAACCTTAACCATCTTGCTAGCGAACACGTTAGTGATGTGTCGATCGCTCTAAAAGCCGGCTCTATGAAGCGAACGGCGGGAGCCGCCTCGTCATTGGTCGAATTTGGACCGAGCCAACGCGAGGGGGAGGTTTCAACTACCACGGTGGAGGTTAAAGTAGAGGGTATTTGTAACCTCCCCCTCGCCAGATGGTATGTTCTAACGTTCCCCTTGGGCGGCAAATACGAAAATTCACAGTCAGACTCTGACTGTCAGAGTCAGAATGCATGGGAAACAAACGCTTGATCACAGTGAGAGTAACATTTTAGGTAGCAAGAGGGTTAAGGTTAGGATGAGGGAGAGGGGAAGGTTATAAATAGTGAAACGTTAAGGTTTAGGTGCGGTTAAATGAGCTGGTTCAGTGCCACATCAGCGGATATCTAATCACGTCAGTGTAACGCTGCATTGGGATCTGCAGTTACAAAAGGGGAAAACCCCTTTTCGCACATAAGTAACGAAAAAGAGCACTTTTGGCGTCTGGGGTCTGACGTGGAGGGTGGCTGACCAAGCGTTTGTTTTTGAGGCGCTGGGAGTGAGAATGTGTTGAATGGTGAAACCCAGAAAGTGGACAATATTAATGACCTGTTAGGTTGGATTAAATCACTAGAAAATTACATGAAACGAGCAACATCTTAATTCCACTTCACCCTTTCACTGAAACGTCACTGTCTTCTTTTAGAAACACGATCCCATCCCCTTTATCTGGGCTCTTGTCCTTTTGTCAGAAAGGCTGAAGGAAGGATCAGTTTCACCTTCCTCCATGACGTCGTCTCGAGTTCGACACACAAACCAGCAGTGCATTATTCTCGGGTGACTGAGATCGAGTTGTCAAAGATGAGAGTAGAACAGGAACATGTGCTCCTCACGCGTCTGTAGCTACTAATTATGATTAAATGTGGGAATCCGACCCCATTGTGCCGTGTTTATTTCTCATCACTTTTTCTTGTTCACTGCTTTCCACTACTTCTGCCTCCTTTTAAAAACAGGTGGCAGGAGCTCTGTGGTGGTACTTCGTCTCTAAGGGCGTTGAATATCTGGACACTGTGTTTTTCATCCTCCGGAAAAAGTTCAACCAGGTCACGTTCTTGCACGTCTACCATCACTGCACCATGTTCACGCTCTGGTGGATCGGCATCAAGTGGGTGGCAGGAGGACAGTGTGAGTGAACCATAATCTCAACATTGTGGCCCAACTGGGTTTGGTTTGTCGTCGCACAGTTTCATAGAAAGTTAAATATGCAACAGGAGAACTATCTCAGAGTCTGTTCTGAGGCACTCAGATCCAACATTTATATGTGTAATCTGTCAGAGAAAAAACAATTATGGCTTACCTCTGGGAAGCGTAACACACAACTAATGACTGCGCTAAATTTGAACTTCAGGTCTATTTTTTTACTCACTGTGCTTCCAAAGTGCTTCAAGTTCAACAGTTCAGATCAGGCCGGACAGGAAGCTAATCACAGAAGCAGTGTAAAGCATCCAGTACATTTCAGAATAAAAGACACGTGCAGATTTAACTAAGAAACAAAAACCGTCATTCCCTGTGAACACTCTGTGGCCCAAGTAAAATAACAGAAAATTACCCACAGACCTTTCGGATACCTGCAGCTGTCGTTCTTCTTGCTTGTTTCAACATGAACTGGTGATATCTCGCGTGATCTTGCAATTCTCCCATGATCATGTGGGACCTTCTATGTGGAACATATTTACAGTTAGGGCTGCTCGATTATGGCAAAAAAAAAATCACGATTATGGTGACTGAAATTGAGATCACGATTTTTTAGGACGATTTTTCTATTTATGCTGATTTTATTTGTTTTTATTCTGTCATAAAATTGCTCAGGGCACAATCAGGACAAAAATAAATAAGGAACAAGATTATCACTAAAAGAACTCCTGATTCCCAGTATAAAAAGACCAATATACTTATAGCTCATAGTCTATGACCCAAGGGCTATAGAACTTGGTTTAACTCATTTAAGTCTAACCAGTACAGACCCAAATACCAATATCTTGCAAATACTGACAGCAAGAAATATACAGTGGCATTTATAACAAATAAATGCAAATAAATTGATGTTCACAAAATGTTGCATAACATTTATTGAATCGTGTCAAGGTGCTGTAGGAGAGTGCACTAGCACCGTGTCCTCAGAGAGATTAGTTATTATTTATCAGCATGAGGAACTTATTTCTACCTTATTTATAAACTATTTATTTACAGGTCCATCAGTTAATGTAATAAATGTCCCAACCACAGCTGCACCCCCCACCCCCCAACCCGGTCTCACAGCAATCAGGGGCAAGCTGCACGTGTGTTTAGCACGCCGCACACGCACAGCCGTTTTTAGTGGCTCAGGAGTCCGCAGGTACGGTGTGTGTCACTCACTCTGGTTACTCCAACAGGGAGCTGGCTCCGAGAGCCGTTTCAGTAGCGACCGACACATCACTACATCATTCCCTTTCCTAGTGTTCTGAAGAATGGTCCGGAGCGCAGACAGAGCGTTTAGCTAACCTGCAGGAAATGTCGACGACAATTATCCAGAAAGTAGCTAAGGGTTACCAGAGATGTTTCTGAGGTGTTCGCTAGGTACTTTTGAGATTTAAAAAGTCAAGAAGGGGGTCTGAGAAGCTGTCAGAAATAGTGTCAAAGTCGCCAAGTTGGCAACACTGTAGGGAGGAGCGCTTCATTTGCAACTCAGGGCAGCGCAAGTGGGAGGAGCAAATAATCGGCTTGTTTTGTTTTTTATAATCGTTCAAAACTCAGATCGTAATCGTGATTAAAATTCGATTAATTGAGCAGCCCTATTTACAGTTGTGTGAAACATACTCGTTAGGAAGGGACGTGCTGCTGAGGTCGTGGTGAAAACGCATCTGTATTATATTCAGAGCTGCTTACGCATCCGGTGGAAAGTCCAGGCTGTAGTTATTTCACTTTGAACCAGGGATGCCAGATATTATTGATCCACCATTAATACCGACTGATATCTGCATTAAAATGTAATATTGTGTCTTTTAATGACACAGCCTTTACATCCCATACATGTTATACATAAACTTTTCAGCTACCTCTCCTCTTTCTCAAAACATTCAAACATAAAAGATCTGAAGTAACATTTTCAAGATATTTTAGTTTACTTGGCACAACTTGTGGGTAGAAATTTGCCCTGTGTGGTGAACATATGCTGTACGTGGCTACGTGTGGCTAGCAGCTAACAAGCAAATAAAACAAAAACAAGAATCTTCACACAAGGCTTGTTTTTCTTATCTGGAGAACTTGTTAAATGTTTTATCACCACAGCTGCAATTTACAGAAGAAAAGACATTACTAACTAATAAACACACCTTAGCGTCACGCCGAGAGAGAACAAGATTCAGCTGCTGTTGGAGACAAAATAAAAAGGACACTTTTCCTGTTACCAACTTAAATTGAAGTAGTTGTCATTTCGCACAGACGCTTTTTAAAATTTCAACACTGAAGGAGCTATGTGATGTTAGGAACCTAAAATGTTTTAGTTTTTCTTTTTTCAGAAGGGGGGACACAGCAGATATTGGTTTATATTTTGGTAAAAAAGCCAATATCAGTTCTCAGTTTCCACGTATAGCCTGTTTTATTCCACAACGTCGTAGTCGTGAATAATGGTAAATAAATAAATGATGCAATATCCCATCATATAAGGAACAAATAAGGATTTTTGTTTCTTGACTTTTGATTTTTATCAAACGAGAAAACTTGCAAATGTGATGGCTTTAGAGGCAGAATCACAGCAAACTCCTTTAGCTTCCCACCAAAAGTGTGTGAGGGTTAGGGTTAGAGTGCAGTGCCACCCACAGAATCAGGGAAGCTCGTGCTGTTAGCCTGTGTTTTTGGGCTTTCCAATCATAACAGGTTCTACTTTCATACAGATTCTTTTTGGGTTTTGAAATAAAAGAGGGGTTTTCCTCCGCTTTTATTCTGGTTTCTGTGCTGAAACATTTTTCTGTTTCTATTGAAGCCTTCTTTGGTGCACACATGAACGCACTGATCCACGTTATGATGTATCTGTATTACGGCCTGGCCTCCTGCGGACCTAAGATCCAAAAGTACCTGTGGTGGAAGAAGTACCTGACCATCATTCAGATGGTAAGAAGGGGTTCTGATTTCCTTTTGAAGTTACAGCATCCAAGGTTAGGATTAGCATTACCATTCTTTATTTGTCCCTCTCTCTTGCATCCCAGATCCAGTTCCACATCACCATCGGCCACACCGCCCTGTCACTCTATGTCAACTGTGACTTCCCCCACTGGATGCACTACTCCCTCATCTGCTACGCCATCACCTTCATCGTCCTGTTCGGTAACTTCTACTACCAGACCTACCGTCGCCAGCAGCAGCCCACGCGTCGCGACCCCTCCTCTTCCTCCAAAGCCACCAAGGCCATTTCCAACGGCAGCCTGAACGGGCTCAGCAAAGCCGCCAACGTGGCGGTGCTGATGGGCAGCAAAGAGGAGAAGCCCCAGGAGAACACTGGAAGGAGAAAGAGGAAAGGACGCGCCAAAAGAGATTAGAGGAAGAGGGGGAGGATGAGCAAGGTGGGACCTTATGCTCTGCATTCTGGTTTTAGCTGAAACAGGAAAGACTTGATTTGAGGAACGTTTAGATGCATGGATGTGTTCAAGTCAGACTTATTTCTTTAGGCCATGATCTGAGGTTCTAGGTTCAAGCTGAGATGAGAGGGGATTTATTTGTTCATAAAAAGTCATGAATAAGATGATAAATATCATAAAATGACTTAAATGAAGCAGCAACATATTGGTTTGTTCATAGTGTTCCTTCTAGTGCCATGTACGGTAGAAATAAACAGGATTTGTAGCCTTCAGATGTTGGGCCTGGACATGAACGCCACGCTGGAAGCAAAGGTTTAACGCTGTTGTAGTCACCAAACACAGCTGGAACTAAACAAAAATACACAAAACAGACACACAAACACGTCAGCTAGAGACGTAAAGCTAAGGTTCTCCATCGTTTCACTCCGGCTAAGCGTGAAAGGCGTTCTCACAGCTTCTATTATTTACTCTGACCTGAGACGTGGGCTCTGACTTTTGAGCTGCCATCCTTTATCGCGCAGTCATATCCAGAATGTGGACAGTGAGTCAACATCAACATGTTCCTAAAACCCAAAAGAACAGCTGATATGGTCCCGCTGTTGCTTTAGCTCTTTTTTCTTGTCTGTAAACTTCTAACCCAGGTTGTACATCCATAACTGTTCGTCATGTGATCAGATGTAACAATATCCAGGATCTGATGATATTCTGTGTTTTCCTGCTCTTACGGAGGAGCTGGAGGAGTGTTACTGATGTTTTCCTGTCTTTTATATTCTAACTTGTGTGAACTCGTTCCTCTCAGACGCCGGAGAAATCAAAGCTGCTGTTATTATCGTTTAGGGTTCCTTTTCGCTCATCCTGCTTGCTTCCTCTCTTTTTTACCACGGTACTATGGCTAACTTCGTAAAGACAAATATCTAAACCTCTTTAAAGGAGTAAAGAGTCGTTTTTTCAGCTAAGAACTGAGGCTTTATTTATGACCTCGGCTGACTTGAATGTAAATTCATCCTAGATGTGAAAAAGGTAGAGACCCTCTGAGCTGATGACCTTTGCTCTTTGTGTAAAATACAGAGTAGGTCAGCTCTAAATCAGTAAAGCCTGCTTTTGGCCAGCAACCAGCCAACGCAGTCTGTTATTTATCAGTTTGGACGACTCGAGTAAATACCGACTTATCGATCTGAGTGCTTGTTTGCGTATTTGTCTTATTTTTGTGATGTATAGATCACATTGTGATCATTTGTACTCTGTGCTTTTAGAGTAGACATTTGTATGGCCACATTGCTTCTGTTTTTTTTTTACTATCATAAACTGAACTTTCTTCAAAATAAAATAAAACTGAACACCTGTAGAACTTCTTTAATGTCTAAATATTTTTTATTTACATTTATTTGTGTTTTTCTCATCAGACTGTTGACTGACCTGAGCTAGTGCTACCTAGAGCAGCACGTGTCAAACTACAAGAACAAATAAATCCACCAAGTGCTTAAATCAGAATATTTACAATGTTTCTGCCACTAGAGGACCCTGTCTTCCTAAACGACTCCCTTCTGGTGTTTGATGCCAACTCTTATAATTAAGGAAATAAAAACTAGCTTTAGTTTTTATTAAATTGTCTGATATGATTAGAACAGATTATCGTTGCACGTCGAAGAATGTTTTTAATAAATCTGTGGGACCATTATCACTTCCCACAGCATGGTGATGTTTGCTCATCTGGAAAAAGGTGGAAGCTTTTCATTAAGATCCATTGAATCTAATAAAGTAACAGAGTTTTTACATTTTAGGAACATCAGTGTAAAATACTCATTCTAATATAAATAAGATAAACCTTTTACATTCAGTTAACATCCCTGTTCAGTCTCATAGATCTCCTTTGAATTTAGACAAAGGTTTCCATGGTTACACCAGCTGTCATTCTGTCCCCACCCCACATCCTGCAAACACTCCCAACCCTCAGCTCTTCCTAGGATAGCTGAGGTTTGCACTGTGTGTGTGTGTGTGTGTGTGTGTGTGTGTGTGTGTGTGTGTGTGTGTGTGTGTGTGTGTGTGTGTGTGTGTGTGTGTGTGTGTGAATAAGTATATTGAACTGGCAGCTATGTCATCAGCAAACAACAGATTAGATGAACATTTGAGGGCATGCCTATTATTTTTAACGTGGCTTTTGAAAAGCTAATGTTAGCTTTCTCACAAAGACATGTTTACCTCTGCTCAGATATCCACATCAGTTGCTTTGCTTGCTTAGCTTTCAGGCAAGCGAATAGTGATGTGTCGGTCACGAACGAACCGGCTCTAAGAGCCGGCTCTTTGAAGTGAACGACGGGAGCCGGCTCGTCATTGGGAGCCGTCCCCTCCCCTCCCCCCTCCCCTTTTGCTTTGGTGAAAGCCACGGGTGATTGGTCAGCATGTGTAACTGCGTGTCCAGACTGTCCACACACAGAGCAGTAGGGGCGGGGAAGAGGGAGGGTAAGACTCAGACACACAGCAGAGCACATGTGGGCGGAGGGAGGCGAGAGGGAATGAGGAAGAGGAAAAAGGCGAGAGAGAGGAGAGTGTGACGAAGACGGTGAGAAAATGAGCGCCAGCAGTCGGAAAGTGGAGATTTCTGAAAGTGTTCAGTTATTAAATCCATAGAAATGATAAATATTTGATATAGCATTTTTTTACATTAGTAAATCATTTTACACATAGTTTTGCATTATTTTGGTTATAAATGTACTTTACGCAACAGAAAATCTGAGGAGCCACTTGGGAGCCGAAAGAGCCGGCTCTTTTTGGTGAGCTGAGCCAAAAGAACCGGCTCTCTAAAAAGAGCCGGAATTCCCATCACTACAAGCGAAGGCCGCTGTTTTCTGCCGCCCCCGCGAATTTTCAGCCAATCGTAGTAAAGCCCATCTAGCCAATCAGAGGCGAGAAAGGCGAGACCTTCCTTGGTCACCCTAGAATTCCAAAAGACGCGTCCGGTCCTGGTGGGAACCGCCCAGCGATGACGTAATGTCATGATTATTAAACAGGTTGTCTGGCGGTCGGGAGGCGCCGGAGTCAGCATCCCTCCTGCCTCCACATCGTTCACCAGCATCTCTCGGCAGCATCCGATACACCAGCGGAGGACAGACGAGGTAAGATGTTCATCTGCTGGATAGTTATGATAGTTAGACAAAAGCGTGAGAAGATGACGTGGCTGAATCATCCTGAAGGACGAACCCCGAGCGAGCTCCTTGTTTGGTGTACAGGCCACCAACGTGAGCTGGTCCACTGTTGCTGCCTTCAAGTGTTGTTGTAGAGCAGCTTCTTCCTTTCCTTCCTTTAGATGCTGGATAAGAGCTGATCAGAGAACAGCTGATTCTTGGTTTTCAAAAACAAACCAAAGCAGCAAAAGAAGCGATGCTGCTCTGAGAATGCCTTCAATCATTTAGAGCGCGTACCTCTGGCCTCCATCACTCCACCCTGAGTCATCCGGCGATGAGATGATGGCTGACAGGAAGCAGCTCTGCTGTTGCACCGGCCTTCACGAGGTTTGTTGTGATTGAACTGGTCTGGGATCAGAATAACAGCGCGGTTGAACTGGCTTCCTGCCTCTTCAGCTCAGTGACATCTCCCGCACCCAAAGTGCGCCCTTTGAGCGCATGTGACGCAAACGTGCACCGTGTAATTGAGCTGCAGTTGATGTAAAACAAAGGCTCCGAGGGTCCGACTGCGGGGTTTTTGCTGGTGACCCGCAACTTTCCTCTGACAGGAGCTGTAATTTCCTGTCTTGCCTCTGCTCTGTAGCTATGGGGAGCCGATTGTAAAACACTGCACTAAATAATTCAAAAGTATTTATTATTATTATATATTTTTTGCTTTTGGCTCAATTTAAAGGAACATTATGTAAGGCACAAGAGTGAAATAACACGGCTCAATCATGCTGGGACAAAGGTTGGGGGGTGGAGGTGGGGTGGGGGTGGGGTCTCATCTCACGTAGTGCTCACCTGTACTTGTGCACTTGTCCTTGTGAAACGTCATCAGCTATGGTCAATTACTGTTCTAGTGTCAGGGCAAGTGCGCTAAGAATTCCTGTACGTGTCTGGCTCCACTCATCATCGAGGATGAATTTAATGCATCCTTCAGCAGAGTACTGCAGTACTCAGATCGTCCACCAGAGGGAGAAGAGGGGTTGGAGAATTGCATTCTGCAGGTTTTGTGGAAATTACTAATGATGCGGAGGAGCTGGAGCTCTAGAAATAGAGGAGTGTTTTAAATGTTGGCTTATTAAGGGAAATTTTTATTAATTATTTTATTTTGATGGACATGTAAAGAAAATTAGCCATATTAAGCTCTTCCCTTTCAACGTGTTATGTGTTTGTTTCCCAGGGGGCATGGATGTTCCTGAGGATGAGCTGATCCTCTGACACCATGATGAACCCATCCTCTGCCGACTCATCTCGGCAGCCAGATCATAGCAGCCGCAAGCAGCAGCGATCGTCATCCCCAGCGGGTCTCAAAGAAACCGGATCTAAATCTGCACAGAAAGGCAGCAGTTCAGCCAAGCTCAAGCAGGGAGGAGAAGGAGGAGGAGGGAGAAACAGCCGGGGTCATTCCCCCGTTTCCATCGGCAGGGAGCGGCAGGCTGGAGGCAGTGCTCCCGTCAGAGGAGCGGCTGCTGTCCAGCATGCTGGTGCTGAAAGCCCGACGTTGAGCAGGGCCGCGGCCGCTGTACCGGCAGCATTAGACCCTCCCCGTCCTGTCACAGAGGCTTCCACCCCCTCAAGAGCTGATCCGAGTCGCGTCGTCTCAGACCAACCGTGCGCTTCCAAATCCCCCAAACTGAGAAGCAAAAAGCCCAAAGGAGAGGAAGCTGCAGCGGTCACGAGCAAGAAGAGTTCCAAAAGTACAGTGGGCTGTGGACCCGGCTTCTGGAAGGAGGGATGCTTGCAGTCAGAACTGATACAGTTCCATCTGAATAAGAGCCTGGGCAAGAAAGGGACAAAGATGCAGGCGAAGTCAACGTCTCCACCCACATCAGAGCCGGAACTGTCCCCAGAACCAGACAGTCCACAACGGGCTCCACGCTCAGACCAGAGGCTGCAGGACGAGATCGAGAGGCTGGAGGACGAAAATGAGGATCTAAAGGTGAATGGAGACATGTCCTGTAAAACGATACATGAGCACCATTGCGTTTGCAAAGATGCTAAAAGAGCTTATCTTGTTCATTCATGTCTGTGGAGGGAAGCTGGCCTCAATCATTTTCATGTGCACTTTATTTTTCACTAGAATGAAATCGAAGAGATGCGAACAGAGATGGATGAGATGCGAGACACTTTCTACGAAGAGGATGCTTGTCAGCTGCAGGACATGCGCAGAGAGCTGGAGAGAGCCAATAAGAACTGTCGGATTCTCCAGTACCGGCTCAAGAAGGCAGAGAGAAAGAGGCTCAGGTTCACTGAAACGGGCCAAGAGGATGGAGAGCTGCTCAGAAGTCTGGAGCAGGACCTGAAGGTGAGTCAGGCAGCTCATCAAAAGATCGGGGAGCTTTTCAGCCGTCTCTCATTTTTAAAATGTTGTTTTGGCCATGCGGCCAGGTGGCAAAGGATGTGTCAGTGCGCTTGCACCATGAGCTGGAGACTGTGGAGGAGAAAAGGATGAAGACGGAGGAGGAGAACGAGAAGCTGAGGCAGCAGCTGATAGAAGTGGAAGTCAACAAACAAGCCCTGCATAACGAACTGGAGAAAGCCAAAGAGGTGGGCTACTTTTCATCTCACGTATTAAATGTGCAGACGACAAAATGTAATTCTAGAGGATGTGTGAGGTGCAGGAGAAGCTGAGCAGAGCTTTGTCAGACGTACATGCACGAGTGCAGCAAACGTGCAGGAACATGCACAGAATTAGCTGCAAATGGGTGTGTGCATTTTAAGATGTTGCACATATGTTATCTTTATTATTTAGACCTAATGATGGCTGGGCTGCTCGACGTAAGTACACACCTGAATGACGTCAGTGTGGGTATGTTCATGGTTCCTGTTTCAGGTTGTTTTTAAGATCAGTGCTTAGAAAGAAGAAACGTCTTCTTCCAATCATTAGAAATATTCCTAGGGATGAGTATAACCAGCACATCTGGATCAGTTGACCTTTTATTATTTTTCTCCAGCTCTCATTGAAAAGAAAGGGAAACAAGGATGGCCAGAAAACAGAGAGAAAGGCCCAACAAACCCCGGTCGAGGTAGGTCGGATGTAGTCTCTGCTGGATTTGTTGAGCTATCACATTTTCTGTTAACATCACTAAAAACAAAACATGCATATTTAACAAAGGTGGAAAAAATAAAGAAGATATGTCAAGAACGCATCGTTTTTTATTTTGAATTTAAAAGCCACAATTTTCTCCAAATCATTCAACACAAATAACCAGGATGGTTTCTCTACAGGAAGAAAACGAGGACCTAAAGTGTCAGCTGGCCTTCATCAAGGAGGAAGCCATCCTGATGAGGAAAAAGATGGCAAAAATTGATAAGGAGAAGGATCGACTGGAGCAGGAGCTGCAGAAGTACCGCTCCTTCTACGGGGACGTGGACAGCCCTCTGCCCAAAGGCGAGGCCGGAGGGCCTCCCACCACCCGTGAGTCAGAGCTGAAGCTCCGGCTGCGTCTGGTGGAGGAGGAGGCCAACATCTTGGGGAGGAAGATAGTGGAGCTGGAGGTGGAGAACAGGGGCCTGAAGGCCGAACTGGATGACATGAGGGAGGACAGGTACATTTGTTTTACTTTAACTCACATAGAGGAGAACTGAGTTATCTGTTACATGAAAACCCCTTTATTTATGTTTGAGTTAATGTGAAATCCTGGTTTTGTAGTCTGGCAGCAGCAGGAGTGGACGGCTCCGGCAGCGGGGTTCATCAGAGCAGGGAGCACGGGGAGGCCCTGTCTGAACTGAGGCTGCAGCTGCAGCTGGTGGAAGACGAGGCAGAACTCCTTCGGCGAAATTTAGCAGATGTAGAAGATGAGAACAAAAAGGTAGGTTGAGTTCTACTCAGCTATGCAATACATTCACTAGATTTTAGTCAAGAACAAACCGTTCATCTGAAAGCAGCAACGATGGTTTTGTCCTGCTTTTAAAAGGTGCAATATGTAAGAATGAAATAAGAGTGACATCCTGTGGTCAAATGTGGGCACTGCAGTTCATTTTTCTAAACAAAGCTCAGTTTCTCACTGCCGTTCCGTGAGTTTTGTGGCTGTTGCCAGTTACAGATCCGCACCAGAACATTTTAGATGACAATCAAAGACGAGTCATACACAGTAAGTTGATAAGTAGATATTGTTATATTTTACATAGATTATGATGCTTTATCTGGTGTTTGCACTTCTGGGTGTTTTACAGTAGGGGGCACTTACTACACTTATTATGGTAAAATGCCTCCAGCATTACAGGAAGTGTTGTTCTTGGCGTCTTGTTGTTAGCTTTCTGTTAAAGTTCTGAAAGACTCATTAAAGGAAGTTAAACACCACAGCTGACTCATTATCCACACATTTCACTGTAATAACAGGTTGTTGGTAATTGAAAAATAAGCTTTAGTATTTTTAGAGCCGACTATTTGCTTCTAATTCATTGTTAGCTCAATGTTAGCCTCCAACCTGCTTCACCCAACATTAGAGTAAAACAAAAAGCTGCCGAGCTTCTTAGGGCTACAAGAAATAATGTCTGGGCCACTCCGGTTTACTGGCGTTGGTTCTTTAAACAAGTCTGAAGCTTTTAGCCTGCCAGCGTTGAAAGTGGCGTTTGCCCAGCACAGACTTGGCAACTAGGTGGGCTCTTTGATTGTAAACAGCAACTTTTTGGAAAGGAGGACCTGCCAACCCCCCAGCTGACTGAGACTTACATTTGTTTTAATGTAATCTTCCTTTCAACACAATTCAGACATTAGACTCTTTTGTGATTATTTTCCTGTACAATTCTTACATGTTGCTCCTTTAATCATGCTGACAAAAGTCATTGGTGCAATCAGACCGTCTGAGTAAAATTTTTTGTTATCTGACCAACACGTTTTTGTAGAACAATTACAAAAATACTGTTGAATCTTCAGGTGACAACGGAGCTCAATAAGCTGAAATACAAGGCTGGGTCCCATGAAGCTGGATCAAGACACGGCGGAGGTTTGTTTTGTTCATATTTTTGTCTTTGCTCTGATCTGATTGGATCTTCTCATTAGAAGATGGTAAAGGTGAGCAGATTTTTCTCCAACCCTCAGGAGGAGGTGACGCGACTAAGGTGGAGGCCCTCCAGGAGGAGCTGAAAGCAGCTCGCATGCAGATCAATGAGCTGAGCGGCAAAGTCATGCAGCTCCAGTACGAGAATCGTGTTCTGCTCTCCAACATGCAGCGTTACGACCTGGCCTCCCACCTGGGCATCCGCGGCAGCCCCCGGGACAGTGACGCGGAGAGTGATGGGGGACGGGAAGACGACATGCCTTCAGCCTCAGCCGTCTCTCCCTGCCTCCTCCCACCCCATCGCAAGCGTGAGGGTCCCATTGGAGGGGAGAGTGACTCGGATGAGGTGAGAAACATCCGCTGCCTCACCCCTACGCGTTCCCTTTACTCACCTGTAGACAGCCGTTTTTTATCCAGAAGCCTGAGGGACCGGCAACAAATGATAGACATCCGCATTGAAGCGGAGAGGCTGGGCCGGACCATCGACAGGCTCATCGCTGACACCAGCACTATCATCACAGAGGCCCGAGTTTACGTCACCAACGGAGAGCTGTTCACTCGGCTGGATGAGGATGAAGAAGGTGGCAGGTGAGACACTGGGATTTATTTTTAAGATGATCCTTGTATGTCAAAGACTTAATAGTTCTTCTGCTCCTCAGGATCAGAGAGCATGAGCTGCTGTATCGCATCAACGCTCAGATGAAGGCCTTCAGGAAGGAGCTGCAGACCTTCATAGATCGACTGGATGTCCCTAAGCAGGAGGATAAACAGGCAGATGAGCCGCTGTCTGTAAGCTAATGCTAACACATTTAGCTTGACTGGTGTGAAGATTTGATGTTCTGACTGCCTTTGCTCTGCTCTCCACTTCTCTACACCCACAAAGATGTTTCAGCCCATTATTCTGCTCATCCTCATCCTTGCTCTGTTCTCATCTCTTTCATATGCCACCATTTTCAAACTGGTTTTTCTTTTCACCCTCTTCTTTGTTCTGTAAAGCACGAGTTCAGATCGACCCATTTATGCTTTTGTTGTTGCTTTTGTTATTATTTGGGCTTTTTCATTCATCATTTCAAGTCTGTTATGTTGAACACAGCAAAGACTCACTCCGGGCATGAGGCACTTTCACTTTCCAAAGCATCCATCTGCTGGGAGGCTTTCAGCACGAAACCCGGGAACGCCGAGGAGGGCTTAAGGTGAGTTTTTCTGTTCTCTGAATGTGAGCAGCGATCCAACAGGAATGCTGACATACTGCAGCCGTCACATTTTTATATCAGCTCAGTTTTTTATTTACTTAAGGAAAAAAGAAGCTTACCTTGTTTTTGTCTTTCCCTGCACGACGACGAGCCACGTCCTACGCGAGACAGGTTTTACTAATGTGCCTGAATCCAAACCAAAGATCAAAGCCAGACACTTTAAACAAAGTCTCAAACCTGCACCCCAGATTTAATGCTAACGGCCACAAGCGCTGCTTTTGATTCTCCAGTTATTCAGTTTGTAAGTTTACAATTAGGATAGGCCTACTAATTAATTTGATTTAATACACAATGTATTTCAATCCAAACGAACACAAAAATAGCCAACTTTTAATGAAATATAACGTCTAATAATGCAATAAACGATTAGTGTGGAACACTGAAAACACATTTTTAATGATCATTTCTGATCCTAACGGGTCACACTGAGTGTTTCATGCAGGCTGAACATGAAAATAGTCTCCTACACCTATCTCCTGCATTAGCCTCTGATAGAAAACAGACGGTGAAACCCTAGGATTAGAAAAGCCTGACAGATCTACGTCACACTGTCACTAACATTCACGGACTCACCATCTTGGCTCACGGCGGGGAAGACTGTTGTTGGTTTAGCGTCCAGGAAACAGCAGAGAACATCTCAGCTAGTAGAAGCTAACCGTTAGCATTAGCAACTCCACCACACAGCAGAACTCCTCCAGGCTTGTGTTATTTGTGGAGATGAATGTTGCAGAGCAAACAGAGTCAGTGGTAGAGTTGTGTTGCTGTTAGCCAATCAGAGGAGAGATGTCTGAATATCGGGATGTAAAACTCCAGATCCTGTTGTGTTCTGTTCTCCTCTGACGTGGCAGCCTTGTCTGTGCTGATGCAGGCGTTTCTGGGCTTTCTATGCCCTGAGTGGGGCCTACAAGGTGTTCATTCCTATCAGAGACCTCTGCAAATGTACAGTTTCCCACATCATGCGTTTAACTTTTATATTAAACAGCTACAAAAGCTATTTTTCTCTCTCGATTCCAAGAAGTCTAATATACGGTATTACCACAGGTTCAGCTTCATTTACCTTCCTTTAATATCACCAAACTATATGAAATAAACTGTGATCAGCAAGTATAAAGAACTCACAAACAAGATCAAATCATGTTAAAAATCAGTAAACAGCTATGAAAGCAACACGTTTGATGTGATTTTAAATGCTCACTAGAACTTTTTACAACTCGCAGCCAGCACAGATCCTCCCTACGCCAGGTGCAGCTCCCGCACATGGCCAGTTGATTTTTAACGCAGCTCCTCCGCATCTCGAACAGCATCCTTTTATTTGTCCCATTTTGAACCTTGGATGACCTCGTTCCACCTGCCTGGATGCTGCCTCACTGTTAGGAACTCAGCTCAGAACTCCCCAGCTGCTGCAGAAACCCTCATCGTGGAATCTGGGCATCTGGGATCTTCTGAGAAAGTCGATTTTTATTTCTGTTTGTTGTAAAGCAGCAGCGGGCCAGCTCCACCCTTCAGTGAACATTTCCTTGCCATGTGACCTAGAACATTTCTTGTCATTAAAATAGAGACATAGTCCAGCTTTGTCTTTGGCTCATCAGTGATGCCCACATCCATGGGCGTAATATTTGGGGGGCAAAGGGGGACATGTCCTCCCACATTTCCACAAGGCTGTTTGGATTTATTCATTAATTCTATTTATTTTGACTGAATTGAGGTAGAAAGATAAAACTCGGATCATCAGCAGTTTTTGAAAAATGTATTGAAAGCATTGTTGAATACACTTTTCATTACATTGTAAAGGTGGTTTGATGTTTTCATGTTTACAAGATGTTGTAGTTTGTTCAGTTAAGGTACTGGCCAGAATGGCTTCACCAGAGGATTCCATATCTTTATTCTTCGTCCAAGAACATTTATGCGGCTCAAACGACTGGGTACACCCCCGCAAACTATACATCAAAACGACCGGCTTGGCCGTGGGACACGTGCCAAAACTTTTTTAAGAAATGTGATGTACCATGGCGACGTAATTTGCAAAAAACTTTGTAAAATATGCACTCTCAGTTTGCATGATTAATCAAATAATTAATTATGTACATAATAATCACTTTTCACAAAATGAAAAGTAATACATACATTTGGGCCTGTCAGGTCTGACCAGCATCCTCCCCCACCATCAAAGCCAACCAGGTAGCGGTCAGTTGACAGCTCCGCCCCTCTCCGCCACAGGTCAGGTGAAACAACAACAAAGTCGATCATCGAACTGCATCCTGAGGTGTCCTGCTGCCAAGAGCAGATCAGAGGGCCGTTCCTCCCAACCGCACCTCTCCAGGGCTAGCTGTCGTTGCCCATATGGGCGTTAAAGTCCCCCAGCAGAACGAGGGAGTCACCAGAGGATCGAAGACACGCTCATTAAGTTTTTTTTCCACAAGCCACTTCTGAAGGTGTCTGTCCTCCACATGCCCATGTGAACGGTCAGGTGATCTGAGCTCCAGCTCTAACGGAGAGAAGCTCCCGGAGCTCTGCATCACTCCAGTGTATCATCTCAGCTGATTCGTTCAAAAAGCCTAACTTACGGCCGTGTTTACGTTCATTTTCATCACATTCTCGGCCGGAGCTCGGCAGTAACTCCTCATGTGATCTTGACTCCTCCATCTGTTGTGTCGAGGCATCATGCGCATTTACAAGTCTGGCGTTGTGGCAATATTACTACCAAGTGGGCCAGCAAGAATGCCTCAAAATTCCCGCATGGCGGCAGTATTATGCTGATTTGCCAGTTTGGTGCGTCTTCTAAAGGGTACTGCTCACTACCGCAGCTCTGCCCTCTCGGTCTACCTGGGGACGCCTCCAAATGGTGCATTTTTCATACTTGAGATGTGGGTGGAGTGTGGCAGGGAGGAGAGACAGGGGCCGGGGTGAGATTCAATCCCCGGACTCCCGGACGAGAGTCACACGCCCTAACGTGTCAGCCAAATGGACATTCCCGTGTCCAGGTGGCCAGAGCACATGATCAGTCGGGATATAGAGACAGGACTGATGATACACACCCTTTAATAAACGGTTTCTCATTGAAGAACATCTTTGATGTCTCGTTTGGGCCTCTTTACAGTATATACGATGAGCTTTTAGTTGCTTCATTCTGAGGTTTGAGGTTTGAGCCTCTGGTGGAGTTCTGTGGGCTTTAGGACATGTGCACTGTGCTTGTGAGAGAGAAACTCCGGCATCGAGCCTTTTTGGCTCCTGCTTCTGCCTATTAGATAGTTCAACAGTGTTTTACCCACACACACACGCTGTGGTTGCGCAACATTCTGGGCAGAATAAAAATGGATCTGGGTGGGGTCTGAAACCACAACAAAAATGTGCACATGGGGGGTTTGAGTGACCACTATGGGGGTGGAATTGGTCCACCTCCCTCATGGCACCGGTGGGATGTCTCAAGTCCCACAGCTGTACCGGGCCAGCTGTGGGAGGAAGAGGGGGAGGAGGAGAGAGGCGGGATAGGAGAGAGGGAGGAAGGGGAATTTTATTCCAGTTCATGAAAGCATAATTTGAGCTGCAGCTCTGCGGTTGCTTTCACCTATCCAGTCGCTGAAATGTGAGGATGCTGAGTCTGACCCGGCGTGAGGACGTTTATCACGGTAAGAGCTGCTGCGCACGCGCTGGGATAGATAACAGGTTGTCAGTCACCTGAGAGAGCTGACTTAGTTTATGTACTCTGACCTGAACTTGATTTGGTAAAAAAACAACAACGAAAGGCATCAGACAGCTGAAAGCTTTAGACCTAAAACCACACCCTCCGTTTCCTCGTGACCGTCAGCCCTCTCCATCTAAAGATGTTTTATTTACAGCTGAGGAAAGCTTTCATGTACTCTCCCAGCCTTTTGCTCAGTTCGATTCTCTGAAACAGATTTGCTGCTTAGCGGTCACCGCCACGCGGGTCGGGATTGATTTGTTGCCATGGCTACGGCGCAAGGTGGCGACATAATTAGAGGAGACGGCGTTGATTCCCAACAGCCTCCTCCTGAAGGCGTCGTTCAGCTTTGGGGGAAAATAAAACTCCCGGTTACAAGGCGGTAAAAATACTCGGGCGCCCTTGCAGCAGTGCTCTCCGGGATATTTTTGGTCCGCGTCCCGCCGTGTTTACTGGGCCGCCTCTGCTCGGGGCTGTCGCCTGGAGCGCGGAGGCAGCGGACGGACCGTCCCGGGAGCTCAGCGCAAACATGGAGCAGGAAAACGGTGCAGGTGGATAAGCAGGGCCGGGGGGAGGTCGTCACGGGGCTCGGGCGCAGCTATGGGGGAGAAAACAGCGTCCAGCCCCGTCGCCGGTGTCGACTCCCCTGTGCTGCTGCTGGCTGGCCCCAGCGGGATCTGGCCCGGTTCGGATAGCACAAACACCCCGGGACGTTTGTCTGAACTTTTCACTTCTAAGACGGACTTTTAGTGGATTTTTTTAGTGATTTGACTTTACAACACTTCGTCCAGGTTTACGGTTTTATCTGAATGCGCGTGGCGGATGTGGAGTGCGTTTATTAACGGTGCGGGGCTGCACGGTGGGGGCGGCGGGGGGGTTCCGTCCCATGGATGGGAGTTCCTTCCCCGGTCCAGGATGGAGAAGACCGACAGGGGCAGGGGCAAGACCCGCAGCCCGCTGAGGAGGATCTCATCTCCACCCACTGTCTTCAGTCACATCCAGGAGCCCAGAGGAGAGGGTGGAGCAGCAGGGGCCCAGATAGAGGTCCTCAGGGGACAGATGTGGCCAGGCTCCGAACCCCAGCAGCACCAGCAATCCCGGCTTAAAAAAAAACTGGAAGATCTGAAAAAGAGACACATTCAGGACAAAGAGGAGTGGATGCGGGAGAAGGAGTCCTTGTTGAGAGAAGTGGCCAACATACAAGTAAATGCGACCTGTGAAGGCATCACCTGTCTTATTGTTAAAATACACAATCAGAACACTCATCATTCACCTTGATGTGGGACCTGAGTTGGCTCTGCTTTAGCTAAGCACAGCAGGGTTTTTTTTGTTTTCATGCAGGGCGGGGAGAACCGGAGAATTCTGCTGGACCTGAAAACGGTTCTGGAGGAAGTGCAGTCTGAGGTGAAGAGAGAGGAGGAGAAGAGGAGCGAGCTGCAGCTGCAGTACACTAGAGACAGATGTGCCTGGGAGCTGGAGAAGGCCGAGCTCAAGTGCAGGATCGCTCAGGTGAGAGAGGGATGGGCGATGGTCACCTGAACCAGCTTGTTTTCTGGAGTTTAACAGGGAGAGGTCACCTCCACAGACCCCTAGAGACAGAGAACACGTTTAGACCTGCTTAGCCAGTCACCGACACTTATCTGGGCTTTTAACTTCAAGCTCCGAGTAGATTAGTTAGCCCAGCTACGTTCAAACATCAGACACGCTTTGTTGTAATACCAGTGCCATGCTGTACCAGGACATGTAGAGAGGAACAAACATGGTGGGCAGAGTCGCACAGCTTGAGGGGTTTAGCACACTTTCTCTCAGATCAAACATGGATTTAAGAGGCTGCACCAAAGAAGTTTAAGCCTTTCTTTCTGTGTGTGTGTGTGTGTGTGTGTGTGTGTGTGTGTGTGTGTGTGTGTGTGTGTGTGTGTGTGTGTGTGTGTGTGTGCGTGTGCGCGCGTGCCTTTCTTTCTGTGTGTGTGTGTGGGTGTGTGTGTGTGTGTGTGTGTGAGACGAGAGATGACAACAGTTGTCTTTGTCATCTGAGCCCATGTGATTCCTATCTCTAGAACCCTCCCACACACAGGCAGCTTTTCTGATGGCGACTGAAGTAAGAAAGCTCAGAAAACACAGAGTTAAAGGAACGGAGCAATCCTGCAGAGCAGCCGGAAGAAACCTCAGATTACAACAAAACAAAAAGAACGTAACATTTCCTTTAACACAAAAACGGGCTCTGCTCAGTCGACCTGTTTGTGTTTAAATGATCAAGATCCACCCTCTTTGGAGTGGACATGCACACGGACATGCATCAGTACAGTTCTCCAGTCTGATTACACAAACAGAACCAGGTCAATGGGTCTATTGTCTACAGGCCACATCCTGCCGGTGTGTGTTTACCAGTGACTGTCTGGGGTTCTGCATCACGACCGTAAGAGCATTCTAAAATAATCTTCAACACACTTATTATGTTCCAGATTTACACTCAGACTGGTGCAACTCAAACCAAAGGCTTGTTTCATCAAATTCAAGCAAGTAAGACGATCAGTAATATGACCTTGTACCATGTTTTTTTTGTTAAAAATTACAGGTCAATAGTTGTCTCTCTACAGGGGCCATTGAATCCTCATTCACCTTGTTGGCGTCATCCCAACCTGCTTTCCTATGTAAATGAGTTGTTTTGCTATGGTCACGTAGAATCTGTTCGTTCAGACAAAAGCTGCTTAAACGCATAATAATCAAGACACACGTGCTTTAATCTGCACATCCCAACGCACTTAATCATCAGCGATACATAAACGTTGGCCACTGTAACCGCAGAACAACACTAGCCCAAGCTACTGCTAACGTCCTTGTTGGACGAGAGTAAAACGTTCCAGGATCTACTGGGAATATCCAGCGTAACGAATCCCAGATGGATCCAAAGCTTTTCTGTTGGGTTATCCAGATACTGCATGCAGAGCTTCTGGCTGCCTGCAGCATCATAGAGCCATCTGGGCAGGCCGGCCAATCAGCACTCAGCTCATTTAATATTCACGTCCTGGCTGAGTGGGCGGGGTTAACCAGTCTGTCCATTGCAGGGCATTATTATGGGGTTGTGTTTGGCCATTTATCAGGGCTTCTGGGACATTTTAAACCCCAACACAGCTCCACAGGTTTTAAGGGGCTCAGTGAACAGTTTCCAGTTGTAAAAAAACGTTTAATAATAAAATTCCTGTGTTGCTGCTGCTGAATAGCAGGAGTTCAACAGCTAGTGTGTTTGTAGCTTGAACGTTGGCCCAGATTTAGCTGAAACTCTACATTTTCCAATAATTGTAGTAAACATGCAGAAAGACGAGTGTTTTAGTGCAGTCACGTGACTCGTGCCGTCCTGGCTGGTTCAGCTGAGCTCTGTTTACGGCCTCCTAATGAGACCGTTTGTATTCTGGCCAGCTAGAGCCACTGTTCCTGCTCTCTGAAGAGTAAAAGCAGAGGTAGGGTCTTCAACGATAACTAAGAGATGGTGTTCTGTTTTTAGTGAACCTGCATTTCGTCTGGATACTGTCACACTGACATTTTTATATCAGGTGGTGATTGTGATTAGTGTGAGGAACAAGAGAGCAACGAGCAGATCGGGAGAAGGGACCAACAAACTGAATGAAACCGAGCAACCAAATCCATAATAATGCTTCAGCTCACAAAGCACCAAGTGGGTCAGTTGAACAGCTTTCAGTTAGTTTTTGTTGAAGCTATGTTTCAGGCATCAGCGTCTCACATGTGACTCTAAATACAGGAATTAGAGTTCACCCGACCGCTTTGGGCTCTTTAGGAGGACAATGACTGGTATTTGGGTTCATGTTTAAACTAAAAGTCTGTCTCGGGTATTACATTCAGTTCAAAAATCACTTCTCAGGATTCTCCTGAACAAGCCTTGAATCCACACGTCACATCCTGCGGTCGTCCACAGCTGACGCCAGAATATGAATGCTGTTAAGTTGTTCCCATTTCCCTTTTGGGCGACTTCCACCACCAAATACCAGGAAACAACCAAGGTCCCAGGCTGGGGCTTGGATGGGTATTTCCAGGCATATTTCTTGGCGTGACCCTGATTTATGACTGCTGCTGGCAGCTAGGAGACATCTCACTCGGCTTAGCACCCCCTTAACTATCCCGCCTCCTCTTGGAATGTGACATTGTACAAGTCTGAGTGTCCGCTATTTATAGTGGGTCACCCTGGTGACACAGTTACCTTTATAAACCCCTGTGGCACACAGCGACGGGCTCTGAGGGGCTGAAGGTTCTCTTTCAGACTGATTTGAAGGTGTAAATGCGTTAGTTCACCAGCATCCTGATGATCTGTGTCTCTGAGGGGATAATTCACAGTAAAATCATCAGTCAGCTCTTCGATGTGACTCCAAGCATCTTGCTTTGCATTTTGACTCTGTGTACGTCGGATGTTTAAACGGCCGTGGACGGCTCCCTTTGCCGACCGTCTCTAATTGCTGAGAGCGTCGAGCAGAGCCACAGGCAGACAGAAGGCTTGTTTCTCTGCACCATCATTTCATGACCTCAGGCCACAGGCAGAAATAGCACCAAGGCTTGTGAGAAGGCTTTGGTTCACGTCTGTGGTGCAAACAGAAATAACGCATTCCAGCGTGCTTGTACGCACCAAATCTCAAAGAAGCACCGGGATATTTCTGCACACACAGGCGTTGTCTTGGGACTCTTCCAGTCCCAAAGCCAACTTTTTTTTTCTAAAAGCAACAAAGCTTCTCATTTACCACATAATGTACAAATGTGAAAACACGCTCTTGTTTTAGGTCGCCCAGAGCCTCTCGTGCTCTCACAACTCTTCGTTACAGCCTTTAAGGGGTTTGCATCTTGGCTCAGGTCGAACGCAGAACCTTTGCTGTGGGTTTAGGTAGAACTTTTTCACCCAGAGATAAAACGGTGACAAAAGGGCATCTTTTTATCATAAACTCAGTGAATTTGTTTTACCAAGAGTTAAGTGTTATATAAGTGAACCCTGGTGTTTTTAGAGGAGGGATGATCTTTGTTATTCTTGAAAGCCGGATCACCAGAAAATGTCTGGCATTAGCCCACACCTGCAGACTTGCGCTGCCGTGCCTGAATCCACCATTTCCTGCACTGCATCCTGTGTTCGTGAAGAACCACAGAAAAGAAACTTGACCCCTGAACCCTGGAACCAGCTGTGTGTGTGATATTTCTCTCTTCCCGCCTACCAACCCTCTCGCTCATCCCCGTGGTACATTATCCCCCCACTTCTTCATCCTCGCTTCCTGCCACTCCTCAATTCTCTTAATTCCACTTTCTACATTTTCTCCCCCTCCCCGTGTTATATGTCTTGTCATCTGGCTCTCATCGTTTTCTCCCACTCTTCCCTTCTCATATCACCTTTCTCTCCCCCTTTGTTTGTCTTTAAAGCTGGAGGCTAGAGAAGCTACGGGCTTGGTGAGCGGAGGACTGAAATCAGGAGCAGGTCTTGGATCTGTGACGTCTCGGAGCCCCCAAGAAACCACCAGTGAGACGTTGACGCACCGCAGGGAGAGGGAAGAGCAGCGTAGGGTCCTGGCCGACACCCATTCAGCAGCCATGGACCTGCGCTGCCGTCTGGAGCACAGCGAGAGGGACTGGTTACGGGAGAAAGCCGAGCTGCTAGAGAGGTTTGATGTGGAGAGAAGAGAGTGGGAGTGTCAGCTGAAGGACATGCAGAGGAAAATAGAAGAGGTGAGAATGTAATGTTTTCTGAGGTTCACGTTTTGCTTTGAAACACCTGCAGTGGGAAGCATTCCCTTTATACCAACAACCCACTAAATAACGTCCCAGATGTGTGCAGCTGCAGAGACAAGCTGACTGGCTGGTTTTCCCATCTCTGAGTGCAAAGACAGGAAGTTATTGAGACGTGACCTGGAGCAGGGATGATTTTTAGCAGAACTGTGTCAGGAATAAGAAAAACATGCAAATCAATTCACGCTGGAGTTTTTATGTCATTTATAAAAAGGTTTATTTAAATGAAAGATAAAACTTTAAAAATTGTTTCCATATAAAAATAAGATCTAAATGCCATTAGAAAATGTTTGGAATCTGAGGATGTGACTTTGATGACTTGGAGGAATTTAGTACGTGTGTTGATATAAAAGGTTTAAATTCAGTCACTCAACAGGACGGGACAGACCCTATCAGAGTCAGAAACAGCAGTGATTTTACAACAGGTTTAAAAATGACCTCGTTACTCGTGTTTATCTTTATTTATGACCTCGTTACTTGTGTTTGTATCTTTATGACCTTGTTACTCGTGTTTATCTTTATTTATGACCTCGTTAATCGTGTATGTATCTTTATTTATGACCTCGTTACTCGTGTTTATCTTTATTTATGACCTCGTTACTCGTGTTTGTATCTTTATGACCTCGTTAATCGTGTTTGTATCTTTATGATCTCGTTACTCGTGTTTATCTTTGTTTATGACCTCGTTACTCGTGTTTATCTTTGTTTATGACCTCGTTAATCGTGTTTATCTTTGTTTATGACCTCGTTAATCGTGTTTATCTTTGTTTATGACCTCGTTACTCGTGTTTGTACCTTTATGACCTCGTTAATCGTGTTTGTATCTTTATGATCTCGTTACTCGTGTTTATCTTTGTTTATGACCTCGTTACTCGTGTTTATCTTTGTTTATGACCTCGTTAATCGTGTTTATCTTTGTTTATGACCTCGTTAATCGTGTTTATCTTTGTTTATGACCTCGTTAATTGTGTTTATCTTTGTTTATGACCTCGTTAATCGTGTTTATCTTTGTTTATGACCTCGTTAATCGTGTTTATCTTTGTTTATGACCTCGTTAATCGTGTTTGTGTCTTTGTTTATGACCTCGTTAATCGTGTTTGTGTCTTTGTTTATGACCTCGTTAATCGTGTTTGTGTCTTTGTTTATGATCTCGTTACTCGTGTTTATCTTTGTTTATGACCTCGTTAATCGTGTTTATCTTTGTTTATGACCTCGTTAATCGTGTTTGTACCTTTGTTTATGACCTCGTTAATCGTGTTTGTACCTTTGTTTATGACCTCGTTAATCGTGTTTGTACCTTTTTTTTATGACCTCGTTAATCGTGTTTGTATCTTTATGACCTCGTTAATCGTGTTTGTATCTTTATGACATCGTTAATCGTGTTGATCTCTATTTATGACCTCGTTAATCATGTTTGTATCTTTGTTTATGACCTCGTTAATCGTGTTTGTACCTTTGTTTATGACCTCGTTAATCGTGTTTGTATCTTTATGACCTCGTTAATCGTGTTTGTATCTTTATGACCTCGTTAATCGTGTTTATCTCTATTTATGACCTCGTTAATCATGTTTGTATCTTTGTTTATGACCTCGTTAATCGTGTTTCTTTGTTTATGACCTCGTTAATCGTGTTTCTTTGTTTATGACCTCGTTAATCGTGTTTGTACCTTTATTTATGACCTCGTTAATCGTGTTTATCTTTGTTTATGACCTCGTTAATCGTGTTTATCTTTGTTTATGACCTCGTTACTCGTGTTTGTACCTTTTTATGACCTCGTTACTCGTGTTTGTACCTTTTTATGACCTCGTTACTCGTGTTTGTACCTTTTTATGACCTCGTTACTCGTGTTTGTACCTTTGTTTATGACCTCGTTACTCGTGTTTGTACCTTTGTTTATGACCTCGTTACTCGTGTTTGTACCTTTGTTTATGACCTCGTTAATTGTGTTTACCTTTGTTTATGACCTCGTTAATCGTGTTTGTGTCTTTGTTTATGACCTCGTTACTCGTGTTTGTGTCTTTGTTTATGACCTCGTTACTCGTGTTTGTGTCTTTGTTTATGACCTCGTTACTCGTGTTTGTGTCTTTGTTTATGACCTCGTTACTCGTGTTTGTGTCTTTGTTTATGACCTCGTTACTCGTGTTTGTGTCTTTGTTTATGACCTCGTTACTCGTGTTTGTGTCTTTGTTTATGACCTCGTTACTCGTGTTTGTGTCTTTGTTTATGACCTCGTTACTCGTGTTTGTACCTTTGTTTATGACCTCGTTACTCGTGTTTGTACCTTTGTTTATGACCTCGTTAATCGTGTTTGTACCTTTGTTTATGACCTCGTTAATCGTGTTTACCTTTGTTTATGACCTCGTTAATCGTGTTTACCTTTGTTTATGACCTCGTTAATCGTGTTTACCTTTGTTTATGACCTCGTTAATCGTGTTTACCTTTGTTTATGACCTCGTTAATCGTGTTTACCTTTGTTTATGACCTCGTTAATCGTGTTTACCTTTGTTTATGACCTCGTTAATCGTGTTTACCTTTGTTTATGACCTCGTTAATCGTGTTTACCTTTGTTTATGACCTCGTTAATCGTGTTTGTGTCTTTGTTTATGACCTCGGTACTCGTGTTTGTGTCTTTGTTTATGACCACGGTACTCGTGTTTGTGTCTTTGTTTATGACCTCGGTACTCGTGTTTGTGTCTTTGTTTATGACCTCGGTACTCGTGTTCGTGTCTTTGTTTATGACCTCGGTACTCGTGTTCGTGTCTTTGTTTATGACCTCGGTACTCGTGTTCGTGTCTTTGTTTATGACCTCGGTACTCATGTTTGACCTTGTTACTCGTGTTTGTATCTTATGTGAGAATCAGTTCTTGAGTTAAAGACCGAAAAGTCACAAACATCGGAACAATTAACTCCAAACACGTGACTCTTGTTTTTCCCTTTTGGGATGAGAAAACGAGAGGAAACCGGGGATTAATCCCTAATCTGAAGGCATCTAGATATGACTCAGCGGCAGCGTAGCCCAGAAAACTGAAGGTGTTTCTGAGGTTTTTATCCGTCAGACATCTGACCGTATAAAGCGTCATTTAACAGGATTTTAGTAGTAAATGTTGGCGTCCTTCTGACATGCTTCCTCCAGATCTACACGATCAGGCAGAATCATGTTTTAAATGTTCTTTATTCCTTTTAATTGAAACTAAAACAAAAGTGGCTCCTTTCCAGCTGTGCTGTGAGGTGAGAGCCAACCGACGGGGAACCGGCCTGGACAGCAGGAAGCAGGATGACGCCGTGGGCCACAGGCTCAGCCTTCGCTCCACCAGCACAGGCTCCAGTCTGCTCAGCGACAACTCGCGCTCGGAGCTGCTCAGCAGCAGCGCTCAGTCAGAACCAACCAGAAACCCCCCTTCACCTGGATGTGGACCCAGCAGGAACACGAGTGGTGACTCCTGCCTCCAAGCAGACATTCTTGGATTTAATGTCGGTGTTCCAGTGAGGTGCTGTGGCCCTGAGACGGTGGACGACTTCAGATCCAGAGAAAGTTGGCAGCAGGAAGCAGTCACTGATAACAGGAAGGCTGTGGACCCAACACAGCTGGAGACCTTTTACCCTGGAACATCTGGATGTCGAGTACTGCAGGACGACTTCTCTAAAGGACGTGAGACAGGTGTCCATGTCGGTCCTCATGAAGGCTCGTTTTGGGGAGGACTGAGTTACGGCAGTGAGAAGAACACCACTGCTCTCAATGCGGTGAGAGGTTTAATAGCCAAACATTAAATATAACACATCTGTGTTGTTGATTGGTTTGTTGTTCTGGTGTAAAGCGGGCATTCGTCCTCTCTCTCTCGCTCACCTTGTCTTCCTTCCTGTTTTAGGCTCTGAAGGAGATCGCCCGTGTGAGTGAGGAGCTGTGTAGCTACCAGGATGAGATCAGAAAGAAGGGTGGAGATCCGAGGTACATGATGATGATCACAATCTGCTACTTTGTTGCTGGAGTCAAAGATAATTCTGGTTTTTAATATCTTGCTTATGAAACGGTCATAACGAGGAGTCATTTATATTTAAATAATACATTTAAGACGTTTTTGGTCCTTGCAGGATTCGACCTGATTTCCTGCACCCTGCAGGAGGAGGCCATGACAGGAGCTGCCTAAAACCAGATGAAGCTCCTTGTGACCTCGGCCAGATTTACGACGACCTCCGGGCCTTGGAGAATGAAAACTGGATCACTTTGTCACCAGATCATACCTGGCAACCCAACAGAAGGTCGAGCACTTCCTGGACAGTAGAGCCAGCTAACCTGGTTAGCTACAGCAGCGTCGACGCAGCAGCACCACCCGTCCCTCCTCGCACCTCCTCCTGGAATCTGAGCACTCCTACTTCAGATGCAGAACTTCACATCCCAGAATCCCCCATGGCTACGCTGAGGAAGTGCCACAGCCCCTGTGTTCTAGTGGACAGGAAGTGTAGCAGTCCCTCTGTTGTCAGGAAGTTTGAGGCCATGCTGCAGGAGAATGAGGGAAAGATATTTAAAGATGGCATTTTGGCATCGTGCTCAGTGACGGCTAACTCCAACTGCAACGTGGGCTGCTGTCACAGCCGCTGGTCGTGTGAGGCCAGCAAATTCACCCACAATAAATCGTCTGCAGTCGGGACGGTCCAGAAAAGCTTCTCTGAAGTCAACATATCGACCGCTCGGAAAGATCTGGTTGTCGAGGAGGTACAAACGTCTGAGGATGTTGAAGAATTTCCTGTGGAGCTACTCCTCTCCGCGCTGGAAAAACCACCTGTCAGCCCCTCCCTCCAGGGCTCCAGGAGAAACCTGATGCTGGAGCGGAAAACCGCTGAGTTCAACAGAGCTTTGTTCCAAGCCGAGATGGGCCAGGGGGTAGACACGCAGGACCGTCTGACTGTAACAGAGACTGGCGCTGCAACGCTCCAGCCAGTCCTTACGTCATCTCAGGACATTTCAGCTCCTGAAGAGACATCATCTCAAGCCGTTTGTTCTGATTTACATCCCAAAGAGTCCGTATGGCATTCTGTCTCAACCTCTACTCCACAGATTCCCAATGAGCAGCCAGCTCTGGTCACACATGCTGCTGAAGTCCAGGATGTCATACTAAACCCAGAACCACCCGAACAGCCGCAGGCAGGACTCGGGGAGGCTTTGTCTTCTCAGAGTCCTCATCACCTTGTTGAGGTCGAGCACATAGCTCCTTCCAGGAAGTTGCAACAGAGGTCAGCCACAGATGCTCTTCTTTCAGAGTCTTTGGCTGTAAAGAGCCTGTCGGGTCAGCCTGCCGAGATACACGGTCCCCGAGAATCACCGCCTCAGACGGCCACAGTTGCTGCCTCACAGCTGCACTCCTATGCTGAGACCAGAAGGAGCCAGGTGACCCACATGTCCGGTTCTTCTCACCCTTCAGACTCCTCCAAACATGCTCCTCGAATGATGAGCGATCACCCCTGGAAGCCTCTCACTCTCGCTGCGTACCCGCGGCCCGAGGGATCGCGGTCCAACTATGGCGCTGTGGAGCGGATTCTAAAAAACTACGAGACCGCAGCTCGGGCCCAACAGAACAAGATGACTTCAAGTTGTAACTTCACCTGTGGAGCAGAGGAGACCACTACTGAAGAGGAGACGCTGGATGTGGACCATCTGCCTTTAAGTCCCTCTGTGAAGCTCATGCAGATGTCCCACCGCCCCCACAGCCTCCCCAGCAGCAGCAGCCCTGCTGGGGTGAAGGAGGTTCTCCTTATAGTGCAGGTGAGTTCATGCTGAGGCTCCTGTTCTCCTCGCCATTAACGGTGTTCCTTTTTATCTGGTTAGGTGAATGTTATAGATCCTAGCAGGCCAGGGTGAACATTTGGTTTGGATCCAGGACGTTCTGACATGCTGAGCTGTTGCTCCTGACGGAGGACAGCCCTGGTGGGAATGTTGTTTATTCCTGGTTTGTGCTAAGAGACAAGCAGGCCAAAGCCTTCGTGAAGAACTGGGCCGTTCTGCAGCTTAAAGCGTTTATGTGTGAAACCAGGCAGGTGGTCTGCCGCCCACACCAGCTGCTTTCTCCCTGCTTCCACGAGGCCTCGCAGGGGAAGCGTTGCAACTACGGAAGCATCTACAGCAGCCAGCCGACCCAACGCCTCGGCAGAAACGGGAGAGCCCACGAAACGATTCTGCTCTAAAGTCGTGCAACCGTTAGACGTGGCATGAGAAGCTGGGAGGCAGTTTTAGGTGACCTCACAATAGGGGAACCGCACTAGTGACCAGTCAGATCACGTGTTGATTCAGAGGAAGTGCCTCACATGGAACTGATTTGTTTTCCCTTGGAGCTGTTCTCAGGAGCGTGCTCGTTTGAAATGTGCCTGTCGTTTTCCTCCTAGGATTCAGAAGACCTCAGCTGCAGCTCGTGACAAATGTAAAGTATGTGAGTGTGGGTCTGCTTGTCGCCAGGGCGGAGTGATAACCCTAAACGTTAATTCACTTGTTTCTCCACAGGAAGACGAAGAGCGCTCCATCTCCTCCTCCTCCTCGGTCCAGAGGAGCTTCTCCAGGCCGGCCTGTCCAGCCAACCGTCGCCTCCCATCCCGATGGGCCAGCTGCTCACCCGCCTCCCCCTCCTCCTCCCCTCGCAGCACTCCCGTCGTGCCCGCATCCTTCCCCCTGCAGAAACACGCCCCCTCCTTTTCTTACTCGCACAGCTTTCACATGGAAACCATCATCATGTGACCTCCACCGGAAGCCTTTACTGTTGTATGAACCAAATCCAGCCTGCACAACCTGCAGACTCAGAAGAGCTTCAGCTACGGATGCATCGGGACGGCCTTATTCACCCCACCGGCTCCGCGCTGCAGCATCGTCAGATTAGAGCCTCTGATGCAAAGCTGTCCTACGCTCAGGTCTGGATTTCAGCTGTGACTAGTGTAGCCTTACAGATCTACTAATAACAGATCCCTCACTACTCAGACACAGATCGTGACATCACCGAACTCTGAGATAAATGACTTCCTCTCATGTTGGTGGTCTTCTGCAGGACATGCCTGGACTGTACCTTCCCTGTGACTAAAACTGTGTTTATTCAAGCAAAGTACTTGGTTCTGGTTAAGTTTCATCAATAGTTAGAGTTCTGTTTCCTGTTTTCTACAACGTTGTACCAAAGGCTGCTTTCTTAGGCCGTTTATGGAAACACGTTTTCTGTCGGTGAGTCCCTAAAAACGCGATTCACCAGAGCTTGTGTCACACTTTAAACGTAGGCAAGCATTTTTTAAACTTTTAATATTTCTGAATGTTCACATATCAGGATGTTACTCGGCTAAGTAGTGCAGTTTTAGTGGCGCTAAAAGGTGGTGAATCACAATGCCTTTTCTGTTGTTTTCTATAATAAATATAAGGACTTACCAGGTTTCTGTTGTCTTCATGTCGCCCTGCAGCAAACAGCACGACACCTGAAGGGTTACAGCAGAGACGGGAGACCCAGGTTGCCCGTTTTACTTATACAATACAGACTCTAGTCACACACACCAGAGGCAGTTCATGACCAATGATGAAATGTGTACTACCAGGTAAAGACGGGCCACGACACCCGTCTGACCAGGCATCAGCAGCCCAGAGTTTCAAACTAAAGCCGTCTAATGATGTCAATACAAGAGATTTGGGTCTAATTGTAAAAATAAGCTACCCGTTGGCATTAGCAACTCCACCACATAGCCGAACTCCTCCAGACTTGTGTTATTTGTGGAGCTAAATCAACGTTGCAGAGCAGACAGTCAGTTGCAGAGCCGTGTTGCTGTTAGCCAATCAGAGGAGAGCTGTCTGAATACCAGGCATATTAGTAAGACTAGATCTACTTCCAACTTCCTGCTAGAGCGACTCACAAGGAATTAATTTATACTAGAGCCTACTGCAGATGTGGTGAAAACATGTGGATCTGGTCTTGAAAGAGTTTTGTGACTTTTAACCCAGTTTTCTTTTAATTTTCATACTTTAAACGTTAGAGTTGGACTTTTATTTCAAGTATCACTGCCGAGTCATATAAATCCATGTGTTTTGCATCATCATCCATGTTTAAGAACATGTGAAGGGACACGGTGCCGTGCACACACTCAGCCTCCCACCCCCCTCACCCTGAAACCCGGCACCCTGTGCAGACTAAAGCAACAGGTGCATCCATGTTGTGGTGCCGGAAATCTTAGCCCACTGCTGATATAAATATTATCATTCTCTCCTGACGCCCAGCCCGGCTCCGAGCCAGTCTCGTCCTGCTTTCCTGTGTCAAGGTTGGGAAGGAGCGAACAGTTCTGACCTGTCCTCCTGTCTTCAGGTGTCCAGCTGCTAAAGCTATTATATAACTAGCTGGCTGCTCATCAGCTCCTAAAATCGCAGCGCTGGAAAGGATTTTCTGCAACGGTCTGTGCTCGATTATACAAGCTCGGAGTATCTGCTGTCTTCATGCAACACTGCCAACTGGATGCAGAAGCTGCTGCAGACATAATGTTGTTTTGCTACAGGAGGGATGATTGTACACGTCTGCCTGTGATGGCTGCAGTGTCGCTCATCAGCTCTGTTCACACAGGATTCCTAACCCTACCAGAACCGTGAGCCACTGTGGGCTAGGTGCAGGCCATAAACACGGAGCTGCAGAGCTGGGAGTGTATGCACCACACAGGAATGCAGCTTTGTGGGAATGTACGGTTTTATTTGTTTGGCCGTGGAAATGATGACTTTCTAGTGCACTTGGTGAAGTGTTTTGTACACAATAAGTTTATTTTTGCACATGTGCGTTCCTCCAATGTCATTAAACACAGTGTTAGCTGGCATTTATAAAGACTACTGCTACTTCTGTTTGTTGCAATAGATCGTACAGTTGTAGGTGTCTGATTCTCTTCTCAGTACTCCTCACAGGAAACCTCCACCCACCCAGAACCTTCAGCCATGTTTTTGAAATAGAACCTGAAGCTGACTCTAATGTTTGGTCAGGTGGGATGTTTCTTATCTCTTTGCCTGCTTTTGAAGCCCTCCTGGCTGCAGCACATTCTCTGACTTCCTGCAGAGGACAGCTGCATATCGATCTGGGTGCTGATGCACTACTTTACAACACGCACGCACGGACACACGCACGCACACACACACACGCACGCACGCACACACACACACGAGCAGATGTCAAAGCCACAGGTCCCTCAGGTAGACAAAGTGATGTGCACGGACAGATTGCAGTGTTGCTGTCTGGGCTGATGTACTGTGCAGAGCAGGAACGGGAGTCAGCGTGTCTGGGATTCCTGTCTAAGGAAAACCTTTTCTGAATTCCTTCCCCTCTTTTAAATAGACCAGAGAGGTGTGGACTTGTAAAGCTGAGCCACTGATCTACAGAGCAGAGGCTTCTGGTTGAATGTCCTTTATATTTGTAATGAAGTCGAAAAGGATTCATGCTGCACAAATAATTCTGAGAAGAAAAATCGAGATTTCTCCTTTACAAACAATACATGATCATAAAACCTGATAGATTCAGAATCCTAATAAGAAATATTCTTCAGGACCAATATTTTTTACCAGTGGTGGAGGATGTGTGGACAGAGGTATGAACCAAACCTCAGAACAGGAAGACTCTCATCTTCTATCCAACTGTTTTAGGCCCAACTTTTCCACATTTTCTTCAGGATCTCTCTCTCTCTCTCTCTCTCTCTCTCTCTCTCTCTCTCTGTGTGTGTGTGTGTGATAACTCAGCTGTCCCTTATAAAGATTATTTTCTTTGTTATTTTTCTCATCACCTTGTGGCATCACATTACATGATCCAGGACATCTGCAGAACCTCATAGTGAACACAGAGTCCATGCTCCTGAAGCCTATCAGTACACCCGTTATTTGTTGTGGACATTTAGACATTTGCTTCTGTTTTATGTTACTTTTACTTTACTTTTTACATGATTTCAGCACAGGGAAATAAAGAAACAATAAAAGCTGCAGTTAAAGAAAGTTTGATTCAAATCTGAATAATGATGATTACTGAGGGTGTAGTCTATCAACGTGATGAGCACGTAGCCATCATTTACGTAATCACGTCTATGGTTAAATCTCCCTTGTGTTTGGCGCCCTCGTGTGGCCACCTTTAACATCTCACGTCAGACCCAAATTCTCTCCAGCTTCAGTTTCTGGTCGAGCAGATTTAGTGCAACACCACCGCGCTGCTACTAAGCAAGGTAGGTGCTAAGTGACATTTCTTAATCATTTTAAGACGTTTTAGCGAATATATCGTTTGCGTTGCTTTTTGTTTTATGCGGATCAACAAAACAAGACAAACCCGATTGATATTATTTTAAATATCAGACTTTTGACTTTTTTCCAGACACTTTAGGTTAGTTAGTCTGAAATATTCTTTTATGATTTAATTTAGAGCTGATTTAAATAACTGAAGGTAGTTTTTTTTTTTGGCTCATTTTATGTTTACGTGTGTTGCTTTGCTGGTGACCTCCTGGCAGTAGGTGCTCCAGCTGTGGACTCTAATCATAGATAAGTACATAAACATATGTAAGTTTACATCTACGACTCTTAACCTTGAGCTCCAGGATTTACTCGGAACAGCGTTTCTCAGAAATGCTCAACATGCAGTGATAAAAACGAGTCATGATCTCAATCAGCAGTAAATCCACTTTAAGTTGATTTACGTTCACTGCTGCTGCAGAGAGACATGTGCACATCACTGCATCATCAGTGTAAACATGTTGATATTTATCTTTTTCCCTCTCGTGTGCCATTAAAGGTGCAACATGTAGGAACCCAACCTGGTGTTTTTATGTTTTAAATGTTTCACATTGGGATTTATTTTACTTTCTATAAATAAGAGGAGAACTAATAAAATAATCACAATACTCTTAGCAGCTGGACCTGGTCCCCAACAGTGTAATCTGATTAATCTGATTAATGTTACTATTTCCTTTACTCGCATTGTCCGTTTTATGGTTTCAATGCCAATTATGTTTGGAAAGTTGGTAAAAAAAAGTCTCTCAGTTGAAAAGGTAGGAAGCTAATTTACGTGTTTTAAAATATTAAATAGGGCTGGAATAAAAACAAGCAAAGCCACTCTAGTGAACACATGAGCCTGATTCGATTAAATAACTATTTAGAGAACTTCCTCATATAGAGAGGTCTTGCTTGTGGGCTGAATGTTGGGAATGAAACAAACATTTGTTCTTTTTCATCAGCAGGATGGTCCTCTGTGCTGCGAGGAGCAGCCTCTGCTGCGGCGTCTGGATCAGGTAACTCGTACAGGAACTTTAATGTTCCAGAGGAAATCTGGATTTAAAAATACACATAATCCCTGAGGGGCTGATACTTATTTATCATGTGAAATAATCTGTGTAAACACACATTTTCCAGTTTGACTTGTCTGTTTCTTCAAGCTGTAAACCCCCACCTGGTGTGTTTATTGAAGGCAGCTGCAGAGGCGGGCCCACGGCGGTGTTTACTCCAGCGTCCATGGCTTCAGCCACGATGAGGTCAGACAGAAGCTGGAGGCCTTCCCCGGAGGCTCCATCGATCTTCTGAAGCAGGACTCTGGCTTAGCCGTGATGACCATCAACAACCCGTCTCGTATGAATGCCTTCTCCGGTATGACAACCTCACTTTAAAGCCGCCTGACAGCTGCAGCCTTTAGGCCACTTCTGAGTTTTGAGTCTTAACTCCTTTAGGCAGCATGATGGTGGACCTGGAGGAGAAGGTGACCCAGCTGGAGAACTGGACCAACGGAAAAAGCCTGATTGTTCGTGGTGCTGCTGAGACGTTCTGCTCTGGGTCGGACCTCAACGCCGTCCGAGCCATATCCAACCCGCAGGTAGCACAGGGAACAACTGCTCACATGTTTGTGATGGCCATGCTGCTCTTCTAATCCTCAGATCTTTTCTTTTCTCGTAGGACGGGATGAAAATGTGCATGTTCATGCAAAATACTCTTACAAGACTGCTCAGGTAGGAGCTCAGCTGAGTGTTGTTGCAGTAACCTGCAGGAGCACGGTTTGCTGAGAGGATGTGTTCCTCGGTGCAGGCTGCCTCTGGTCTCTGTTGCTGTTGTGGAGGGGAAAGCGTTAGGAGGAGGAGCGGAGCTCACCACTGCCTGTGATTTTAGGTAATGACTGTAATGTCTCTCCTGGTATTTCTTAATCCATCATCTTACTGTCACCTCTGTCTCCTAGATTAATGGCACCAGGTAGCGTGATCCAGTTTGTCCATAAACACATGGGTCTGGTTCCAGGCTGGGGGGGTGCTGCACGACTCGTTCACCTTGTAGGAAGCCAGAACGCTCTGAAGCTGCTGGGCGGGGCGGTAAAAGTGGACTCCGAGCTGGGCTTGCACATGGGCCTGGCAGATGGAGTCCTGGAGGACCATCAGGGAGCTGGGGGGGCGGACACCGTCCTGCAGCAGGCTGAGGACTGGCTCAGTCGCTACACCAGAGGACCCGCTCCAGTGATCCAGGCTGTGAAGAAAGTGGTGCTTTCGGGAAGGGAGCTCCCTCTGTCCGAGGCTCTGAGGACGGAGAAGAATGTGTTCGGGACAGTGTGGGGGGCGGCAGCTAATCTGGAGGCCCTGGCCAGCAAGTCCAAACATAGATGAGGCGTTTGAGTCATGATTTAAAATAAAGTGCATGCTTGTTCTGTGCATGAACTCATGGTGGGATGCAGAGCCAATCAGAAGCCTCCTTGGGAACATCTGAGGATACTAGAGTGGTTTGGCCGTGATTGTGTCAGACGTCAGATTAGGGCTGGGCGATATGGCCTAAAATCAATGTTACCATATACTGAGGATTTCACCTGGATAACGATAAATGATAACTACAGGTATGCAGAAACAAAAGCGTCCACTAGATGGGGCTGTGTTAGTCACATTTTTATGAGACTCAAGGTGGTACAGCTTCTTAAAGGGTCACGAACGCTGCTGAACTACACACATCATTTCATTTTTTAAATGAATTTAGACATAAAAATGATCTCAAGTCAGAAATTTAGATGATGATAAGTTTTTGATTTATTGCCCAGCCCTACGTCAGACCCCTCCCATCTCTGAAAATCTTTTGTAAATATTAAACTAATCCAGTTTTGAACATCGGTTCACGTCACACATTACTTTTGTAAATAATAGAAATAAACCTTTTGTAAGAGTATTTATTATGCACAAGCACGTTTTATTACAGTTCTTTAAGAACCCAGATTACATCATCCACACCGGGTCCAGCTGGAGGACATGGACGCTGAGACAGCAGGACATCCCCTGGACAGGACAGCTTCAGATCCGTCCTGGGTTTCTGTCAAACCGGGACGCTCAAACTTGTGATTTAGTGTCTGGTCGAGTCTGTAAAGGACATTAGTGAAAGCAGAGATGTGCTCGAACTAAAACAGCAAGCTGTCAGGGGACGTGGTGGATGGTCCAAAGAGCCCGTCTGCCCTTCCCTTCATCCAGAGGTCACGTTTCTTGTCTAGACACCCAGCTGAGGTGGTAATACCTGCTGTGGTCACATGATCAAACACCTACTAGGTGAGCAGTCATCACCTGGTGGGCACAGCGACAGCTCTGGTAACAGCTAGTGTAAAAGTCTTTCCCAAAAGACCACAAATATGTAATAATAGGATGAAATGTTTAATTACAAATCGAGTAACAAAGGGAAATTGTTGACACAAACTATTAATCAGAATGTCAAGTCGATGAGGTAATAAAAATATGACTTGCAGCTTCTGCAGGACGGCCTGAGACAGCGGCGTGTCCGTGTTCTCTTCCCTCAGATGTCAGACACGAGACTCACCACCACAGGGAAACTGAAGCCATCGGTTCTCCTCCCGTCTGAACCGGTCACATCAAACACACAAATCACAAAACTACACACTTTGAGAACTTTTATTACTCAGGAACAATAAGATCATTAAAGAAGCTTCAGCTGCAATACAAAAAACAAAGAAAACATAATTCACATTAAAACGTAAATTCTCGTTAAATCAGATATGCAGACATTCATATGACGAACAGTTATGAATCTGCAAACGGTGGACTTTCACAAGATCAAATCCAGAGCACAACTGGCTACGGGGACTCCTGAAAAACTGTAGTGAACACTTTCCAGATCTTCTCAGGTTACCGTTCTGAAGTTAGAGGTTTAGAAGGGAAGCCGTTAGACGAATCTGAAGGATTGGGATTGAAAGGTGGATTTCTCTGTGGGACCAGACTTGAACTCTAACGTTCCTGTGAGCTGTTAGCGGAGTTCAGAGCACAACGATGCAGCTGCTCATCGGAACGACTTGGATCCCTTCCCCATTATTCCTTCTTCCCTCTGGGAGTCAGACATGAAATGTAAACACAAAGCAGACGCGTGGTTCCTCACTCACAGAGCATCTACCTGTGAGCTAAGATGTAACCTCGTCCACAGCTAACCCCTCTACCAGCTGGCTGCTTGTTTCTATGACGACACAAAGTACCCAGACCCAGAGTAAACCCAACCTGGTACTGTTAGGATGTGTGGGTGCTGAATTCTGCGGTACCAAAGAGCCCCCCACCCCCATCAGACCTGTGAACAACAGCATGATGTCAGGAATAAATTAACGGAGTGGAACGTTGCCATTCGGTGTTGATGTTAGAGATGAGCCCCTCACACCTCAGTCACTGTACACTGGCCATCAGGCATTCTGGACCTGCCGCTGCTGCTGGATGACGGAGGGGGGGAGGCAGACTCGGCACGAGGGGGGGCTCTGTCCTCTGGAGTCAGTCTTCGTCTCCGTGGCCAGTCCTCCCAAAGCTCCACATCCCCTCCCTCCTCTTCCTCATCGTCGCTCCAGTCTCCAGAGCCAGACTCCACGGAGGTGTGAGGGTCAGAAGACCGGGAGGGTGATGTCTCCTCCTCCTCGTCTTCCCCCTCTCCTTCCCCAGCCTCGGCTCGATTGTCAGAAGGCTTGGGCCTGGGGGTGATTTCCAGATGAGATAGAGCGTCCTCTAGAGAGGGGCTAGAACTGGTGCCGGGCTGACCCCCGAGAGAGGTGGGAGGCCGGGCAGAAGCCGAGGGGGCCATAACAGCGGGGGGGGCGACTGTGGCCTGCTGTTGTAAACCTGCTACTGAGGCATCGGCCCCATCTGCCGAATTTCCACGACTCGCTGGCCCGATAACGGCCTCAGAGTCCAACCGCAGTCCAGCAACCCCTTTCTTGGGAATGTCCAAAATGTCCCTCTTCATCTTGCGTCTACGGCCGTGCTCGTTGCGCCGATACTGCACCATGTTCTCCAAGTCAGCTACGTACAAAAACCCTGCTATCAGCATCTCAGCCGTCTTCTTCCCCTTAGAGAAAGCATCCTCCAGCTCGCGGCTGGTTCGCTCATCATACTGCCACCAACCATTACGGCCCTCGTAGTACCACGCGTGGTCGCTCGCTGCCCCACCCCGACCTCCTGCCGAAGCCTTCAGCTCCTCCGGGGAAAGAAGGGTGGGTCTTTCCAAGAAGTCGTCCGGCACTTCCTGTCTGCAGAGGGCACAGCGTTTACTCTGCCAGGACGCTCCCTTCACACACAGGAAGCAGAAGACATGGTGGCACGGCAGTTGGACAGGGTGGACACAGCTCTGCAGACAGATGGCACATTCTGGCACCGACAGAGCTGGGGATGAGCTGCTGGAGCCAGAGCACGACGAGTCTGCGCTGTTCCCGCTTCCACCGCCGCCGTTGCTGCCTTTCTTACTAGAAGGAAGTGAGCCAACAGAGTGGTCGACCTCTCCACAACTAGCCATCCTTGAGAAGTGCTGAAGAAAAGGAGATAAGCATTTATAGCAAGACCACCACATTTTATTATCTTTAAACACCAGTTGAAAACATGTTGCCCTGTTCTACTTGAGTGATTACATCATGACAGCTCTGGTCTGTAGTATTAACCTTGCAGCATAAACCTTGTGTTTGTAAAACTATTCTTTTCGTCATGAAAAGTTTAAACACAGACCACTTTCATACAGAAAAAGCCACCCAGAGATACTTACTCAAAGTTGCTTTAATGCTGACGAATCATTAGGAACGCTTCTGGACCTTCAAACCTCCCGCTGTTAAAAGGAAACAGGCAGTGAGTGAACATGTTTTCCACATTAGCTTGGAGGTACATGACAGAGCAAAAGGCTAGAGTCGGCCTTCTCTTCTGTAGAGTTTGCATAAAAGTCATACTTCTTGTAATTAGAGATAGACCGACATGTCGAGCTGATATTTTAAAAGTCAGGCACGTTCGTGGGCAGCCCTGTGCTATTGCAGAGTTGTATTTATATTTATGTTCCTGACAAAAAACAGCTTTAAATGCTCAGAAACATTATTTTAACTGAGATTTCTTTTTGTTTACCGGTTTTATGTACTTAATACTTGGATTACTGATTTTTTAAAACTTTGGTTAAACAAAACTAGGGGCAGGGGCCATCGGCTAGCACACTGCTGCTAACTACTTAAACATTCTCCCTCTCCTGATAACATTTTACTCTCTTTGACATTGAATGTGCTACTACTAGTTTACCCGTTTAATTATAGATTCACTAGGATAAATACAATAAAGTTTATCTTTCACTAAACAGAATATTTACTAAGAAATCAGGTATTTGTGCGCGTGTGTGTGTGTTCCGTCTTCTCCATCCCCAGTGAGTCGTGGAGGACGGCTGCTTATACTGAGCCAGGATCCTCTGTTAAAAGGGAGTATTCCTCTCCACTGTCGCTGCATGCTTGCTTAGCATGAGGATTGCTGTAAAGACTCTGAAACTAGAAATGTTGTGTATCCACTGGTACCAGTGACATTTGTGGCAGCAATAGGGAGGAAAACCTCTAGATATCGGCCATGAAAACTGGCCTAAAACTAACAGCACCAATCAGCTAAAAAAAAAAAGATCTCTACAGATCGGCGTCGGCCGTAGAAAAACCCACATCAGTTAATTTCTACTTGTAGTGTTTTAATGATCTTAGGCAACAGACCTGCCGGCTTTCAAATGTTTTCTCAAAGACACAAACCTCTTAATTAAACATCTGATGGTTTTCATTGTGATGTCTTTGTCTGAAGAGCTACTTTATTTATTACCTCATTCAGGCAAAAATGGCCCATAAACTATTTCTATGTGTTGTTTTCAAACAAAAACAACTAGTTAATAAGCGTTTAAACTGGACTTTAACGCGTTTCGTTAACATGAGCACGCAGTTGTATAATACTATGGTACAACCTACGCTACCCGGGCCGACCCGGTACAGATGGGAATGGCCCAATAGACCACAGAGGTTTATTGTCTTTTAAAGCCTGATAGTAAAGGTTAAAGGCGAAATCTGAGGGACAAAGGGAAGCTCTGTACCGACTACAATCACCGAACTGTGTCACTTCACGGTAACTTTACCCATCTGACTTCAACGTCGGACACATGAAGACAGCCGTCTACAACTACAGCGTTTTTATTCTCACCTACAGGATGTATGTAGGAGTGACAGCTAGGGAAGGGAGGCCACCGTTACTGTTCCGAGGACAAACCAAACCCTTCAGAACAACGACTGTAGTTATATGCAGCTGGGCTGGGCTAAGTGCTGCATCCTCATTCCAGAAAGTAGACGGAGTACATTTGACAACGCTAGCTTCATTTAGCGAGGCGACATAAACAGAAAAAAACCTTCAGTCGCGAGACAACTCCCAATAAAACGGTGACGCACCGAGCATGTCGTTATACGCTGCTGTCTCCGTCTTCCTTCGCGCTCTGACTCGTTACGCAGACCGATTCCCGGTGCCAATAACACGACTTTCAATGCTAACTGGCTTTGTTTTCCTCCGCAAGAGAAGCTGAGATAAAGGGGGCGACGTTAACGCTACGCGTCTGCGTCATCTGACATCCTGTCACGCGACCATTTTCACGCATGTCAAGTAGGCTGACTTCCTGTTCGCTCGTGGCCAGAGGACGTTGGTGTCACAAAGGAGAGGGGCTCCCGAGGTTTTCTTTTCATTTTCTCCGCTAAGCCGCAAAAAGAAGCAGCAAGAGGATGTTTTCCCGCGCCGTGAGACCCACCGCGAGCCTCGCTCGAAGCCTGTCTACTTCCGCGCACAACAACGCCAAAGTGGCGGTGCTAGGGGCTTCAGGCGGGATAGGCCAGCCGCTGTCCCTGCTGCTCAAGAACAGCCCTCTGGTGAGTCGCCTCTCCCTGTATGATATCGCTCACACACCCGGGGTGGCGGCGGATCTCAGCCACATCGAGACCAGGGCCCAGGTGACCGGCTACATAGGCCCAGACCAGCTCGACGCTGCTCTGCGGGGCTGTGACGTGGTGGTCATCCCCGCCGGCGTGCCCAGGAAACCCGGTATGACCCGCGATGACCTGTTCAACACCAACGCCACCATCGTAGCCACCTTGGCCGACGCCTGCGCCCGCACCTGCCCCGAAGCCATGATTTGTGTCATCGCCAACCCCGTGAACTCAACTATCCCCATTACATCAGAGATCATGAAGAAGCATGGTGTGTACAATCCCAACAGAGTGTTTGGTGTCACGACCTTGGACATTGTCAGAGCTAACACCTTTGTGGCTGAGCTCAAAGGTCTAGATCCAGCTCGGGTCAATGTCCCAGTCATTGGTGGTCATGCTGGGAAGACCATCATCCCGCTGATTTCCCAGTGTACACCCAAAGTAGAGTTTCCTGCTGACCAGCTGACTGCCCTCACAGAAAGAATCCAGGAGGCCGGCACAGAAGTGGTGAAAGCCAAGGCGGGAGCAGGATCTGCCACCCTCTCCATGGCTTATGCGGGTGCCCGATTTACCTTCTCAGTCCTGGATGCCATGAATGGAAAAGAAGGTGTGGTGGAGTGCGCCTTTGTCAGGTCTGAGGAGACGGAGTGCAAGTATTTCTCCACGCCTCTCCTTCTGGGCAAGAACGGCATTGAGAAGAACCTTGGGCTGGGGAAGTTGTCAGCCTTTGAGGAGAAGCTGGTGGCTGACGCCATCGGAGAGCTGAAGGCTTCAATCAAGAAAGGCGAGGACTTTGCAGCTAACATGAAGTAAACAGAAGCCAAAGTTATGATGGAGGTTCAGTCTTAAGACATCTGTGTAACTGAAGATCTGTCAGGGTTTCCTCTTCTTTGTCTTGGCAGCGGGGTCGTATTTTTAAGCTGTTTTAGTTTAACAAACATGGCCTGATCCTGTGCTTATACCTGGTGTCTGTGCTGTACTGTGACTTATTTACTTTGCAAGTTTTGTCAGGATTGTTAATTTAATGTACAGCATGCATTTGTGAGGACGTCTCTGCTGAGTGAACAAAGAGGAAATACTTTCATGCTTACTGATGCAAACGGTTGTTGTTGCTGATGAACAAAATATTCACTCCACCAATAAATAATTTAGCTTTCAGAAGCTTGCCTGTTTCCCTTCTGCACAACATTATTTGACAGTGCACTGAAAGGAGGATCAAATGTGTCAAATATTCATGCATGCCTCATCACACCCAGTGATTTCCCTCCAAATCCACCAGATAAATACCAAATTCATAAAATAATCCCAGTTCTCTTCATCAGCTGGATTAAGTGGGACATTAAATTTAGTACTGATTAATATTATAGCTTCATTTTTAACCCAAATTAAAAAAAAGTCTAGTTGAAACCAACTTAAAGGTTAAGCCAGTTTTATATGACTCACTTGATGCTAATAGTTAAATTCTGTGTAATAAACAATGATAAAACCTGGACAATTATTACTGATGATAAATACGCGTTACTCAGGAATACAAGGAAATAGGCCGTGGGTTGAAAGTTCAGCTATGAAACTTCCTAATCTAATTCCTGATTAAGATCCGAGTCCACCGCTAATGACACGCAGCGTCTCTCTGTTTTCTCTGAGAAACATTTTACAGCAGATTATCTTTAGAGAATAAACACAGATACAAACCATTACACTTTTATTTGACATAAAGTTGTCTTTGGTTCCAGGAGTTTTATTTCGAGAACAGAATGCCTAAAACACAAGATGACTTTTCTGGATCCGATCATCCTGCTTCGCTGAACAAACCCCTCCTGACCGCAGCGTGCCGGCTCTCCATCTGTCCGTGGTTTGGATGTGAAGCTGGCAAAGACGTCAGGTTTCTTTACAAGCTTTACTCTGAATACAGAGCTCTAAAGAACAGGTACAACAACAGTTATAATAATAAACATTCGTTCTACATAATGCTATAAAATCTACATTCAGAACCCAAGATGCACATTGTTGTACCCTTAAGCATCATTAAATAACCTTATGAACAAGCACACAAGTCCTTGAGTCCTCACGGTCACCGTTCTCGATGTCCATCGTCCCTAAAGTGGTGTCTCCTGTCCGTTTCAGATGAGACTGAGCCGTGGATCTGCAGGAGTTTGGCCCCAGCGTACAACGGGACATAGAGTCCAGAGTGGCTGAATATTTCCCATAACGTTGGCGCATAAACAGTCAAGTCGTTTTAATTCGTACAGGTAGCAGCAGCACCCCGTAGAGAGGGGTCAAAAGGGTCAAACGATGCTGTTTAACATAGTCTGTCCTGAGCATTACTGCACAGGCCTGTCTTCGGGGGACACGGTCTCTGTGTTGTGGCCTCGGCGGTGCCGGTGCTCAGTTTTGTTCCTGTTATCCGAGTCTTCCCGTTCTCCCACATCCCTGTCCCGCTCCCTTTCTCTCTTCCTCTCCCGCCGCACCTCCTGGCTCTCCTTGTCTTTACGGTTGTTGCGACTCCTTCTGCCATTTCGCTCAGTCTTTCTCCGTCCTAATGGAGTCAAGAAACAAAAGTCATTTTGTTGTTCGAGTGAAAATAATTTACTCAGCATGAGTGGCAGGAACTCATCAGCATTATAATAAAACTGAAGCATGGATAGAAAAATTCTACTGAAGTGAAAACATTTGAACTACAAACATCAGGAGCAGGCTGCACAGTTGTGCAGTGGTTAGAGCTGTTGCCTTGCAGCAAGAAAGTCCTAGGTTCGATTCCCGGCCTGGGATCTTTCTGCATGGAGTTTGCATGTTCTCCCTGTGCATGCGTGGGTTCTCTCCGGGTACTCCGGCTTCCTCCCACCGTCCAAAAACATGACTGTTAGGTTAATTGGTCCGTCTAAACTGCCCTTAGGTGTGAGTGTGTGTGTTTGTCCTGCGTGTCTCTGTGTTGCCCTGCGATGGACTGGCTCTCTGTCCAGGGTGTACCCCGCGACCCCGCGTGGACAAAGCGGGTTCAGAAGATGGATGGATGGACATCAGGAGCAGTGTGGCTCCTTCACCACCAGGTGTCAGTGTTTACCCACAGAAAGAGCTGTCAGTCAGCTGCTGCAGTGATGAGCGGACCCTTGTCCAGAATAGAAAACCTTTAAATAACCTCCCAGACTTATCAGCTCTTGCAACATCATCTCATAAACAAAACGGAGCGTTTTGGAATGCTGAAGGTTTATCTCTCTGCTCGAGCTGCAGTTATTAATGATAATACTGAGATCTTCCTTCAGGGAGGCTGGAGATGGGACCTGCTGCGAGCGAAAGCAGAGGAGGCCCTTCCTGTTGTTGTACGGCTGCCGCCCATGTGTGAGTGGAACGGAGCAGTACGGCCTGCTTGGCTGCTGGCTGGCCGGCCGAGTGGGGATTGTGAAACTGCTGAAGTCGGCAGTGGGCACAGACAGGGAGAGGGGGGAAAGACATCTGTCTGTCTGCTTGATGCACGCCCCTTACCTCGCTCCCTATGTGCATTAATCAAGGCAGGTCTCAGTTTGGACCAGGAACAAGGTCTGACCTGTGCATATTGTATTTAATCTCTCCTTCTCTACTGCGTCTAATCGAGACATCCTGCAGGGAGAGGACAGGAAACAGATAATACCAAGGCTTTGCTTTTGAGTCCAACAGACTTATATCAGTGATAGTGGAGGGAGGTGGTTTCATGGATGGATGAATGGAGTAGTCTGGTCCACTGACTCATCCAGGGTATGCCCCCTCGCTCTATAAACACAGGAAGTTCCCTTGGCCCTCATTGTTTTCTCTGTCCTAACACCATAACTATTTACAAGTTCAGTGGATTAGTCATACTGTAGCCCCGGTGCTTTTGTTGAACCAGAGGAGAAACCTAATCCATGCCAGCGCGGAGATGATTAGGCCAGTGTTTATCAAAGCAGCCTGCATTTGGTTAGTCGGAACGTTTCTGATGGGCTTTCTGTAAACTGTGTGTTGACGTGTGTGTGGCGGTTCCTGCATGAGACACCTTTAGAAGTTCTGGAACATTGTCAAAAGACATATAGCACATTCCCAAACGTCATCCTGTCAAGAATCATTTCAGAAGTCAGAGACTTTCAGGGAAGCTGGCCGGCGAACCAAACACGAAAAGAAACGTAGAGTTGGATGAGCTCTGCTGAGAAAGACGAGGAAGTCGACTCCTCTCAAAGGCCTTTGGGGCCTTTTTTCTCAACTCAAGTCACTGACTCTTAATGATCTAATTAGTCATCATAGTGCAAGTTGTGAAGTTTATTTTTTAATAAAGCCTTTTATAGAACGCCGTTGTTTCATCACTACAGTCTGATTTTCAGCCACGTGTTTGGGCTTTTTTTTTGGTACTCAGGCAGATTATTCTACCATCTTCTCTTGACCCTTTGATGTTCCTGAGACCAATAGAAAGAGTCCAAGAAGAGACGGGTTTGGGTTTATTGGTGTTCACCGTGTGCTGAACTGTCTCCGCTGGGCTAACAGTGGCTCAGCTCAAAGACTGAATCAGGTCTGGCGGGAAGAAGTTAGTTTTATTAACAGTTTTGTCTTTTGCTTTTAATCGTTTGTGGAAATCCAAACAGCTTGTTGACCAGAACAAGTCCAGGTTTATTCTCTGTTACATAAAACAAGTAGCCTAGAAATCTAGACAGACAGTCGCCGCTCTGCATTCTGGTCTAGCCACGCTCCATTAGAGCCTAAGCGGGCCAGACCATTCTTGTGGCCGTCGGTTCGGTGGGCGGGATGTTACTGCGACTGAGCAAAACAAAGATGGCGGCGGCTCGTTTGAAACAGCATTGGCATCAACTTTGGACTATTTAAACTTGGGCTTTTCTTTGAGTCATAAGTGGACAGAGGTACTTTAGTCCCTTATTTAGAAGAAGGACGCATTTGTGTCTTCTTCAACGGTGTATCAAGGACTGCCCCGATGACTGACGTCTGTAGCGGTGAGGATGCCACGTTGACCATTGTCCAATAGGAGAGACCCTCTGTCTTCTTTACTGCCTTCTTGTTAAATTTAGGGAAAATCTGACTGAACATTTAAATCTTTACCATACTTCTGGACTCCCGAGGTCCATCTTAGAGGGGACTTAACTGTCACTGGCTGTAACGTTGCTCTGTAAGAGAGGAGCTTTACTGATATGCAGCTGGGGAGGATGTTAGAGAGGAAATGAGATGGAGTAAGAAACGAGCCAGAGTTGGACAGGAGGACCTGACAGATCCAGATGAAATGAGAGCAGAGGGCCACTGAGGGTAAGAGGAAGTGTTTATCTAAGTGTGTGCATGGCTAGAGGAACGTTGTGTGTTTTATGGTGGCACATCCTCTGTGGCAGGCGTTCTGTCGTTCAGGGAGCTTTAGGTGGGAGCCAGGCTGGGATTAAAGGCCTTGGGCTGTCCCACAAGTGGAATGCCTCCCGCATGGCTGCCAGGATGTCCCAAAGGAGGGGGTTGTGGTTGTGGGGGTGAGCAACACCCCCCTTACACACACACACACACACACACACACACACACACACACACACACACACACACACACACACACACACACACACACACACACACACACACACACACACACACACACACACACACACACACACACACACACACACACACCCGCACACACACACCAAATGGCTGGTGGTAGCATGTATATCAGCATGTTTCTGCGTCTGGGTGAGCGTTAACATGGTTGAGTTTCTGTTCCTGAGGCAGTGGGTCTATCAGAGGAAAACTGAATCTGAGGGGAGTTTATGAATGATGGTGAGCTCAATAATGACTGTGGAGGGATTTCTGCACAAAAAATTCAAATAGGCGTTAAACTGAATTTCCCCTCACAAACAGGTGAGCTGTCAGAGCTGCAAGTGAGACACGGATCAGCAGCATGAGTGCTTGTGCTGCTTTTTATTTGTGATTTAGTGAAAACAGTTCAGATGTCCCTACAGCTACCTGCATTAGGATTGAAGCATGACCCACTGATTGGGCTTGACCCTGCATCCCTCACCTCCCTGCACTTGTTCAGACTAAATACGTTTTCCTTATTTAGGGAGATTTGATTTAAATGCTCATTTTCATTTATAATTATATAAAAAACAGTTTTTAATACTTGGGACTAATACTTGGTCTAAAATGTGTTTTCAGTTTAAAATTGTTAAACTGTCCAGACTCAGTAGGAAAAGCTGAGTAGTCAGGCATCTTCTTCTTTAAAAAATCCCCAAAACAGGTTTCAGTCTATTTAGGTTCATTTGCTAAAACAGAAACCATTTTTGATTGAACTCACCTAACTTTATTTTTTACAGATTTTACTAGAAATAAATAATAAAAAGATGCAATCAGTTTTTTCTAATGAACGTGGAAGTCAGTTTGTGTCTGAAAAGTTTAAACAAAATGTTGAAACTATAAAAAGGGTGCTTTCCAAATGCTTTCAAACTGACTTTAAACCTCATCTGATTGTATTTAATTATGACCAAAGAGGACTAAAGAGGAAACCGTGCCAGAGGACTTAGGGTGATCACGAGATACAAGGAGGATTGTGGAGGAAAAAAACAAAACACTATTCTGAGGAGAGGTAAAGGAAAGGGAGAGGCAAGAAGGGGGAGGAGAAGCCCTAAAGAGGAGGAAAGGAAGAGGATGGGAAGGAGGATGTATCAGTGTCGGAGGGCTGCTGCAGGATTACTGGGGCTCTGGAAGGTCGGGCCACTGACCCGCTAGCGTGTGCAGAAGGTAAACAGAGAAGGAGAGGCTGATAATTAGCTCCCATTCAGTGTGGCGATCTGAGTAAAAACGGCAAAGATGATAGGAGTGTCTGCACACACACACACACACACACACACACACACACACACACACACACACACACACACACACACACACACACACACACACATGCACGCACGCGCGCGCACGCACGCACACACAGCATACTCTATCTCTCTGTTCATGTCTATGGCTCGATCAGTAGCTGCAAGCACCAACTCAAGACTGATACCGGGTTTATGTGTTCTTTAGTGTGTGTGTGTGTGTGTGTATGTTGGCAGCTGTGGGGATAAACCAGGACTGATCCCCTGGTCGCCTCGTGCCTCCCAAGGGGAGGATGTTGATGTTGAGCTGACTGTTTCAGCTCCAGAATCAAATGCTTTTCTGCCGCATCACACACACACACACACACACACACACACACGCACGCACGCACGCACGCACGCACGCACGCACGCACGCACGCACGCACGCACACACACACACACACACACACACACACACACACACGCACACACACACAGTGTTTGTTCTGTAAGTGTGAGGCCCCCGGGGGCTGGATCTCAGCCTTCTAGCCTGTCTGCAGTCTGTCATTTAACACTACACAACCTCGGTGCAAAAACAACTAGCCGAAGCCGCCAACCTCCTCACTAACCACACACACACACACACACACACACACACACACGCACGCACGCACGCACGCACGCACACACACACACACACACACACACAGTACGCAGAACACAAAACAGTCTTAAAAACTCTACAGGCAACAGATTTTATATAAAAGAGCGTCTGAAAGCAGTTTTCACCCAGTTCATTAGAATTAATCACACTGGTCTCTGTTTGCCCAGTGCATAAAAGTAGCACTGCAGTTTAAAGAGGTCTGGTGGAAAAATACACAGCATTGCAACATCACACATGTGTTCCCCCCCACAACACACACACTCTCACACACACTCTGTCCTCGCATTAGCCACAATGACTGTCCTCTCAGCAAACAGGCACAGACCTGAATAAAAGACAGGCTGCTTGGTCTGGAAGTTATACAGACCTTAGATCATGCCATGTGTCACAAATATGATGCTGGCAGCAAACATGACAGCTATTAAGTTCTGGACCACCAAGGTTTTGGGTTCATCTGCTGGCCCAGAGGGGCCGTAGGTCCCGACACATCCCAGAGACAGAGAAACAGTTTACCTGGGCATTTCCTCCTTTTGACTAGACACTCTTTGATCTCAGAGATGTCTGGGCAGGGTTTGCCAAAAGGTGACGGATACTGCAGGACCTGCCGGGTCCGGGTCTCCTGGCCTCGTTTGAAGCCACAAGTTCTTCCGGACTTGGAGCAGGGGCTCCATTCGCTCCACTCGCCCACCTCACAGTGCACTGACAGATAGGAAATGGTGTTAACTTGAAAAGTTGTTCTTTGCAGCATTCTGACTAGGTTAAGAGCACAAGCAGACACTTTCTCACACTGAACTCACCCTGTGGTGTGCACTCCATGAGTTCCTCATTGGGCTCATAGTCATCTGGACAGACGTGGTAGCACCTTCCGCTCAGCTGGTAAAGACCTGGCCGGCACCGTGTACATGATTCACTGTTCACACACGACTCACACTCTGCAGGGCACCCTGCAAACAGAGCCACTTCAGGATCCTGATGGACATGCTATGTGGGGTGAATGTGGATGAGCAGGAGGTGGAAGTCCTGTTCCAGACTGAAGTAAAAGCAGGGCACTCACCGGGAACACACTCTCGCTGGGCATCGCTGTGGACCATGCCGTCTGGGCAGCTCTCCTGGCACTTGCCCAGGTGAAGGTAGAATCCCGTCCGGCAGCGCGTGCAGAAGTTCTTGGTGAAGCAGGAGTCGCACTCCGACCTGCACTCTGTCAGAGAAGCACAGACACACCACAGGTGTTTAAATGATCAGGAGTCACCTGCAGGTTCGTTAGTGTTTACTTAAGAACGTTCATAAACAACCCAGTCACTTTTCTTGTAAGTGGGTGTTTGTGTTGTAGCAGGTAGAAGAATCAGATTAGTTCTGACTGGACTGATAAGCTAACGGCTAGTTGCAGCAGTACCGTTTAACTTTATCCTACCATGACCAGACATAAAAGGGCCTGTGTCATGCTTACCGTTGGCACTGCTGAGATGTCACTTCTATGAAATATGTTATTTTCGTGAGTCATTCCTTCAAACTGAAAATAAGACGCTTGAAATTGATGAAACCCCGCCTCACCACATGTGAATTCCACAGAAGCTGCAGAGCTGGTGACACACACACACACACACACTTTATAACCATGCAGCTAGCAGTTAGCATTTTGGTTGTACGTACATCTCGGGCCAGTCCATCGGGGGTTCTAACGTTGGAATAGGGCAGGTTTGAAGAAGTAATCCATCTGAAAACCCACTCCGGTACTGGTGGTTGTTTAATCAACAGTCTGTGAAATCACGCTCACGTTCTGGCTCAGTTTTATAGACCATTTCTGCTGATTAAACCCTTCTTCAGGAAGACTGGACAGGGATCCTGTTCCTCTTGCAGACTAAAATCCATTTTAGCATCTAGGCATTGTGTAAAGGGCAGAGTAGATTAGAAAGAAATCACTTCTTCACAACTGGGAAGAATAGACTTCCTGCTAGCTGAACGGAGAGGCAGAGCGTATTTACTGTCCAGGAGAGGAGGGGTTCGACACTACCTGGATGAGGAGGAGCGGGTCGCGGGTCGGCACACCAGCTAAGATTTGCAGCTGAAACAGGAACATGTGTGGTTGAAGCTCAAACCACTTTGGGGTGTTTTTCATGAGGAAATAACAACAAAACATGGCCAAAAGCTAAAAAAGTGGCTTTTGCGTCATACAGGACCATCCATCCATCTATTTTCATCCGCTCATCCGGAGTGGGGTCGCAGGGGTAGCAGCCTGAGCGGAGACGCCCAGACTTCCCTCTCCTCGACCACTTGGGCCAGCTCCTCCGAGGGAATCCAAAGGTGTTTCCTGGTCAGCCGTGAGCCATAGTCCTTCCAGCGTGTCCTGGGTCTTCTCTGGGGCATCTTGACCAGATACTCAAGCCATTTCAACTGGCTCCTCTCAATGTGGAGGAGCAGCGGCTCTACTCTGAGCCCCTCTGGGTTGACTGAGCTTCTCCCCTATCTCTAAGGGAGAGCCCAGACACCCTGCAGAGAAAACTCATTTTGACCGCTTGTATCCATGATCTCGTTCTTTCGGTCACTTCCCAAAGCTCGTGACCATAGGTGAGGGTAGGAACGTAGATCGACCAGTAAATCGAGAGCTTTATCTTCTGACTCAGCTCTCTCTTCACCACGACAGACCGGTACAACGCCCACATCACTGCAGATGCAGCACCAATCCGCCTATCGATCTCACGCTCCAGTTTTCCCTCACTCGTGAACAAGACCCCGAGATACTTAAACTCCTCCACTTGGGGCAGGACCTCATCCCTGACCCGGAGAAGGCATTCTACCCTTTTCCGATTCAAGACCGTGGTCTCGGATTTGAGGACTTACTGTTGGCAATGCGGACCAAGCTCTGACACCAGTTGTACAGGGACCTAACAACCAATATCAGAGGGTCTGGTACCCCATACTCCCAGAGTACCCCCCAGAGCCCCCCCGAGAGACGCAGTCAAACGCCTTCTCCATATCCACTAAACACATGTAGATCAGTTGGGCAAACCCCCAAGGACCCCCTAACGGTATAGAGCTGGTCCAGTGTTCCACGGCCAGGACAAAAACCAAATTCCTCCTCCCGAATCCGAGGTTGGACAGACCGACGGACCCTTCTCTCCAGAACCCCAGAAGAGACCTTACTAGGGAGGCTCAGGAGTGTGATGCCCCTGTAGCTGGAACACACCCTGCAGTCTCCCTTTTAATAAGACCTTTAATAAATGGGTGCAGGACCTTTACAGTCATTTCTGTGTCTTCAAACTAAGGTTTTTCAAAGAGCCATCTACAACAGTTACCAACTTTAAACAGGCAATCTAAATCAGAATAAGCGATTTATAGTATTTTAAAAGAGATGCTTGTAAAGAATAGTTTTATTTTAACATTTTAGAGACATTTGTAGGCCCATCATGTCCAGTTTGTTGCTCATCGGGACTCACTTGTGCAGGTGCTTCTCTCTGGGGAGCGATTGCCATGAAAGCCAGGAGGACAGGAAGTCATGCACACCCCGATCTGCTTCATCCCGATCCTCTCCAAATGCATGAATAAGCGTGGCCTGCAGGACAGACAGCCGTTGTAGTCGGAGCAGGTCAGACAGCCACTCTGCTGGCACGCTGAGCTTGCACCCGTCATCACTGTTGACACAAGCAGATGACTTTCATTGTCACAGCCAGAGTACGAACACATCCATCTCCCTTTGTCACTGCTAGAGGTAAACGTTATCACCTCCACGGGGCGAAAGGGGAGCGATGGTGTTTGCAAAATATCTTGTGGCAGATTTGAAGTACTTTTAGAATCAGCACGATAGATGGCCACCACAGCGAAGCGTGGAAACATAAACATGGAAACATGGAGGTCAGTAAAAATTGCTCCTGTTCTCTGTGATGGGATCAGGTCAGATAGTTTGAGTGGTTGTTGTTATTGTAATACTTCTTATTTCTTTCTAAGTAAGTAAAATTTTAAACAGGTGAGTTAGCCGCATCGTGCAGTAAACATTAAAACGTCACATAACTGAACTTTTAAAATGAGTGACTAAGATAAAAGCCAAGCAGCAGGGGTGCTCTGACAGTTTAATAGATCACTGGGAGTTTCATCAGATTTCTCACCTGGATTAGCGCTCCAATAAGAAAGATTTAGACTCTTAATCACCGTACCTAAATAGTAAAACTCTAGTATTCCAAGGTTTCAAGACACAAGTCGCTGGCCCATTTGCGAGTATGCCAGTAATCAAGCCTGGGTGTGGCTGGAGAAACTGGAGTCAGCTTTCCAATCAAACACAATTAATTCATGATTCAACAAGGGGGTCAATACTGCATCAAACGGCTTGGTTTAGATGTTTTCTCATTAACAAATGAAATCAGCGTTTTTACTCAGGTTATCTCTGATCTGAAACATTTAGAGGTGGAGTTTACAATCTTAGAAAGAGCCACATACTACGTACCGGAACTCGACTCCAACTTCCTCAAGCCTGGCTCTCCTCCCTCTGCTCTCCGGAGGGCGAGACATAACAAACCAGCACGTTAGATACACACCTCTGCCGGCCGACAGAGAACAGGCTGCGTTCACAGAATACAGGTCCACCGCCTAAGCATTTCCCAACAAGAACACGACCATACGCTAGCTGGTCTCCTTAAACGAAATGTGCAGAGTGGAGCATTCCATCCAATAAACTAAGCAGCCCAACTCTGGCTTTGCTTCCTGTTCAGCTGCTCCAAGTTGAGAATGTGTGATTTGTGCACAAATAAGGTTACGTACAGAGGGGTGAGGGCGGGTCAGAGGGCAGTTTGAAGGATGGACGAGGCTTTCGCCATGATGGGACGAGGTTTTTCCAGGATTGTATGATTAAAATGAGTCATTTTAACAGAAAGTTTCATTTTGAAATCAGTATGTGAAGAAAATTTCAAGCAATATGGCAAAAAAGCTCCAGGAAAACATCTCATTCAACACTTTTCAGTTACAAAAACAGTAGAAGTGAAAAGTGTTTGCAGCCCTGTGGAAGACTCTGCTCCTGTTTGGAAGAGATGCTCTAACATCACACCCACCATAGAGCATCACCACACAGCTTCTGATGACTGTTGGTTCATAAAGATGAACTCAGGTACCAACATGTGTCAGACAAACCTGCAACGGTAAACTCTGTGGTATGTTTCAGATTCTTACATATCGTTGTTGCATCTACTCTTTTCTCCAGTGGTGTTTTAAAAAAAACCTTTCAGTAGTCACAGATGGTAGGTGAGTTAAAACAACTCATGTACGCACCCAAGAATCTGCTCTTTCTCTGCCGTCTTGGCATCTCAGCGGCTTGCACTTGCTGTGTTTTCCAGCTCACGGTTTAGCTGCCAGTGCACCATAGATCAGAAACACTTTGTTTGAAATGTCTTGACTGACTTTGCAAGCGTTGTCCGTTTGCCCACACGTGTTCCTGCCAAGCTGGCCCGATTCACAGAAACCTCAGATGCAGGAATTCGGGCCTGCCCTTCGCCGCGCACCAAACACACCTCAGACAGACAGCCGCTAACAAAATCACGTGTGATACCAGCAGATCTTCAAGAGCAAAGATGATTCAGAGAAAAGGGATGACTAAAACGACAGCTGATAATTCATGAAGCACACGCCGTCTGTGCCTAGACCTTCATTCCAGTTGGGGGCATCATCACACACAGGAAGTTCAGGACTTGGGCTCTGTCTGTGTCGTTGTAATTCTGGCATGTTAACCTCGTGGTCATTGACTCTCCACTCACTCTATTGCCCCCCTTTTTCCTCTTTACGGCCTGAACTCCTCACCAACTAATCCCTCCATCCTCCCGGATATATCTGAACGAGTGTAGATATCTGTATCCGTGGAGGAAGTTTGGATTCACCGAAGAACAGAAAAGAGTCTCTTCTGAGTGAGCGTCAATGGGGAGGTGTTGGGGGTTCGCTTCTCGTTTGACTCTGCTGCCATCCCAAAGTGGGAGGAAATCCCATCATGGACCAGTACTTCAGGATTCAGATTTGAAACTTCATTTCAGCCTGAACCCATTTTATTGCACCGGGTCGCTCTAATTTCACAAAACACAAGTAAAGATGGACAACCCTGAAAGTAACAGAACATTTAAAAAAATATCCAGAGTGTTTAGAAACAAACTCAGCATGAACTTTGGTCAAACACAAGCTGTGGTCTGAAGCCAACCAGAGGAGAGAGCTTCCAGGTGGCATGGATAAAAACACCACTCCGAAGGGCTATTATTGTAAATCACAGACAGTTTCAGGCGTCCTGGCCAGAGAAACATGGAATATTCCAGTTATCACTTACTGAGTTAGTCACCCAGCACATCTGGAGGCCCTCAGTGATAAAGTCTGCGTGGGCAGAGCAGGAAAATGCTCTTTATTGATACTTATGCTATAGTGGGGTGGGGGTGGAGTTGGTCACAGCCCAAGAAATGAGACAATGTTGGACCTCAGGGAGACAAATGGGAGGTGGAACACCAGCAGACCAAGTGTGGAACATCTCCTCTTGCCTTTGGTGCAGCCGGCTGTCAGTTTGCATAAACTTTGCGTTTTCCATCAAGAAGTCTCCGGATCTGCGCCCACGTGACTACAAACGTATCGTTTATTATTTTAAAATGCTGCAGCCAAAATAAACAAAAGCAGTGGGAGCTAATTTCTCCACAGATGGGACAAAATGTGTGAATTTTCACAGCTTTGATAACTAGACACAAAACTCCGCTGCTCTGACCGCTAGAGAGCAACGCAGGAGAGTTTGCGCGCGCGGAGCGGTAGTTGCGCACCAGCTGCGGCGTCACGTTTAATTAATGCGTCTAATTTAACCAATCAAAGCCACACACGAGCCATTAAAGGCACGAAAAGCAACGAGGCAACACGCGTTAACGGAATCAGAAATAGCAACGACAGAAATCTTAAAGTTATTTCCTTAAAGAGTTTACCAATTTAACAAAAATAAAACGAACCTGAAAGTTATTTTGATTTCTTATCCGACCTGATGAATTTCTTAAAATGTGTCTGACTTAATTACAAAGTTACGTATCACTCAAGAAGTTAAACCAGATGAGCTGGCTTTTCTGAGCTTTGCTGAAATCTGCTGAAGTTATCTTTAATATCAGAATGAGCAGAAAAACAACGTTTTTATAAATTATTATTTCTATTTTCTTGAATTGTCTGAAACCGAGAAAGAAAATAAACGGAGCTGAGGTAAGACTCACGCTTGTGCTGCCGGTGCCTGGAGCTGCTGTTCGGCTGACCACCAGTGTAATCCATGCAGTGCGAGAAGATCAAAACAAAGGAGATCAGTTGTAATTGCATAGTAGCCCAGAGAGGAGATACAGCCAATGTTCACCCAAAAAACTTTTTTTTCTCTCCCCACGTTTTCTTGACTCCCCAGTAAAAGAGGCTGCGGCACAGATGACTCCTAAACGCAGCGGGACGCCCAGCTGTGGGGGGTTATGTGGTGGTGGTAGTGCACGGTGGCCCAATGATGCCTGGGCCGTTTCGACTCTAACATCCTGGATAGGGTCCACATATGTGCCAAGAAGGCCAGGCTGAGTCAGTGATCCGTTATCCTCTCGGTGATGAAGAACATTCCCTTCAGAACGTAGCCGGACGCACGGAAACGCTTCTCTGACATCTGTTGCGCGCACGAACAAATCAGAACCACCGCTCAGGTGTTAAAACAACAGAGATTTCAGCAAGATCTCCGAACAGTTGGGTGTTTTAAATCCATTTGTTGAACTCCAGACTGGCTCCCCTCTCCGGGTCTCTCTGGATGGAGATGCGCCGTGCGCTCCGGTGCGTGCTTGGCGGCGTGGAGACTAAAGCAGGCGCGCTGAGGGCTTCATTCCAGCATCAGCTGGAGGAAAAGCCGTTACAGGATCGGCACCAGTAAAAACTCTGCTCTGGTTCTGCTGCCAAACCGGGACCTCCTCCTTCTGCTGTAACGGAGCCGCATCCGAACCAAAGTAAACCTCCGCACTTTCGGACACTTCTGCTTTGCGTGCGGGACTCATTCACTCCCCTCCCGCCTGCTGCTGATGACTTCAGCCCTCCGCTGCACCCCCCCATGAGTTCTAAAGTTTATTTAGAGCCCCCCCCCCAGAGAGAGAGAGAGAGAGAGAGAGAGAGAGAGAGAGAGAGAGAGAGAGAGAGAGAGAGAGAGAGAGAGAGAGAGAGAGAGAGAGAGAGAGAGAGAGAGAGAGAGAGAGAGAGAGAGAGAGAGAGAGAGAGAGAGAGATGCTCTGCGCTTCTCTCAGTCCTGATCTTTATTATTTCATCCTCTGGGGTTTTTATACTTTACTAGAATCTGAATGAAGGAAATATTTATTACTTATGTTTGAAGTGACAGCTGCCTAACCTGAGTGACGCCTCTCGGTTCCACCAGACACAGGTTGCCTTAATTTGCAGAAAACTCCGCACAGCAGCAGCAAAACAAAAAGGACACGTTTCTGCTCCCTGACTCTTCCTGCTTTTCTCTCAGTCCTCTCACACATCTATCTAAGTGTCAGATGTTCGAGCTGCAGGGATGATGAGATGCAGATAAAAGCAGGAGCGTGTCCTGATGTCACCTCTAGGGGGAGTTAGCTCCACAAAAGCATCCAGAGGAGACATGTCAGTGGGTCATGACCTGTCTCTGGTGGGTGCAAATGTAAAGTTGTTTGACTAAAGAAAAAACATTTAGAACAAATAAAAATATTTTCTATGCAGAAACTAAAACAAACGCAGCTCAGCATGCAGAAGCAGCAGAAACAGGGACTGTAGGGGGACACTCTCACTTGAAATGAGCTGCAGCCTCTGGAGGAGGCAGGAGGGAGGGGCTGAAGCCTCATTTGTCTGACTGGAGTGTTGATGTTGGGGGGTGGGGTGGGGGTGTGGGGTACAGCATGCATGACTCTGGTGCGTGTCTCCTCACTGTGGCTTCTAGTCTTCCATCAGTCACTGAACTGCAGACACAGTTGTGATTTTCCTTCTTTACAGGAAGACGTCGCCGTGTGCCCTGTGCTAACTCAGGACCAGGACTCTGAGTCATAACAGAGATTATAAACCCTTTCACCTCTGAGCAGGCAGACCGCCTAATCCAAACTCTGCCCAGGATATCAGGAGCGGTGTGGTGGGACCAACACACGTCGCTCTGATGGACTCTGGTGTAAACATTCCCACTGCTAACCTCACACATCGCACGTATGATCGTGTGTAGCTTACATGGCAGCAAAGAAAAAAAAAATCCTAAATATCTTGATGAACAATGACCACAAATTATGAACCCCCCCCCCCCCCCCCCCCCCACCTGAGTCTGGTCTAAGGGATACAGAGGAATAATACTCGTCTTTGTTGTCCCAGCCTGAACAAGCTCCACCAGCCCCCAGGGATAGGAGTGTGTGTGTGTGTGTGTGTGTGTGTGCGTGTGTGTGTGTGTGTGTGTGTGTGTGTGTGTGTGTGTGTGTGTGTGTTTGTCTGAAGGAGGGTATGGCTCAGGGGTGTGGAAGGTTAAGGTCACTTGGTCAGTCCCTGTGACCGTCCAGTGAGAGGATCAGTCGACACCTGTAAATGAAGTCTGGCAGGTGCAGAAATCCAGCCGGGCTGGATGGATGTAGACGACAAGTTCTTTTTTTTAACTACATCTTGTCCCGTTTTGCCGTAATCTAATTTTTATTTTGCTCTCAGAGAGCATGAGGCATGGGGGTTTCTTTACGGAGTGCTCGGTGACACAAAACCAAAGTGTTTCTGCTGTTCACAATCAAGTCTCTTTTGCTTGTGAGGTGCAAAAGTTTGGAAACGCGAATAAAACTAATAATCACCAAAAAACGAGCTTTAAGACACCTAAACGTCTAACTTCCTGTACGTTCTTGTTGGATGTTTAATAGGATAGGCGTCTACTAAGGGAATAATCCAGATCTTCTGCATTATGAGGTTTTGTGGGATGTTTGTAAAGATGTAAGGAGAGGATGAGGGTCCGTGTGCTACTTCCATGATCTGACCTTGGATAACAGGTGGACAATGAGTGGATGAATCTCTGCTAATCTGATTTTATGAGGTTGTCAGATTTACATCCAAATGTTATGTACTCAGAAGTCTGCGGTTATCTGAAAACACAAACATCGCACCTTCTTTTCAACGTTACACATCCCCAGCAGTCAGCACAGACATTTTCATGCACTTGGATTAAAACTTTGTGTCTGTTCCTGTCAGCTCCTGAGAGAAAGATCCATTTCTGTCTATTGTTGACTCAGCCTACCATGCGCCCACTCTGCAGTTGTCATTGTTGATTTTAGAACATCTAATCAAATCACCTCCAAGAGGAATTATAGAACTTGAAAGGCTGGAATTAAAATGAATAACATATAATCAATCCTGAGTATTAGTTATAAATAGAGCCATCATCTAATAAAGCAGATATCTGCTGCATTACAACATGTGACTCTGCAAAAACATCTATTAACCTCCACCTTGTCAGGAATGCCGTGCCCGTAATCCTCTGCTGCATCGGAGCGGTGAACATACCGGGACAACACACAGCTCAGACCTCTGATCTCCAAACTGCTCGTTCCCCTCGTCTATGACTCATAAAATTCCCAGATGACAGTGACAATGTTGATCCTCTGTGCTGTCATCAGCTTATGAATTAGGCTGGACTCAGCGTGGACAGCTATTGATAACACATGCCTCACCGGGGTCTGTGGCACTATGAGCAGGTTTTACAGGCGGTGCTTCTACTAAAGCTGCAAAGTTCTCAACGCATCCACAACCCCAGCATGAAGCAACCACAGGGAAACGGGGACATGGCTCTGAAGTTACAAAGGCTCTCTCTCACACACACACACACACACACACACACACACACACACACACACACACACACACACACACACACACACACACACACACACACATGGGCTGCATGGTGGCACAGTTGTTAGCACTGTTGCCTCGCAGCACGAAGGTTGCAGGTTCGAAACTCGGCTGCGGCCTTTCTACGTGGAGTTGCGTGTTCTCCCCATGCATGAGTGGGTTTCCTCCGGGTACTCGGGTTTCCCCCACAGATCACAACATGCCCTATAGGTTATAAATTGTAAGTCGCTTTGGATAAAAGTGTCTGCCAAATAAATAAACATAACACACACACACACACACACACACACACACACACACACACAGACTAATAAATGCGGGATCCAGATATTCTAATAAACATGAGGGGATTGATCTGATTCTGTTATTCAGACAGACAAAGGCTGATTTAAGAAATATAAACAGGGATCAGACAGGTGTATGTGTGTGTGTGTGCTGGAGTAATTAAGGGGATCATTTTATATGAAGATGGATTAAGAAGGTAGAGGACAGGAGATCACTGAAAATGAGCTGTCAGCTGCACACACACGGAGTGAAAGCCTGGGAAGGTCAAATGAAGGTTACTGAGTTTATTCGTGTGCATGAAGTCAAAACTACCACTAATGAAAAATACACGTCATCCTGACATGGGGCTTGAGTCTGAGACCTTCAGCTCAGAGGCTGGAGATTTGACTTGGACTACCTATTAAAGAATGACTGAAGACACATGGTAGACTCCGAGTCAGTCAGGACTTGACTTCCACCCACCCTCTAACAACCCAAGCCTTGGGGAGACTCTCCTCCCACCCAGAACCGTGCTATTTTACTTTTAGGCTGATAAACCACCATGACCCCTTGTAGAGGAGAATATGCTGTTTTTAAAGTTGACAGAACCCTGCAAAGACCTCCTGCATCACGGTCATTTTTTATGTCACAGCGAGGTCTTTGTCTCATGTGAGGGAACCTTGAAGTGAGAAATCATGTTGATTATCTCTGATTGAAACGGGTCGAGTGTTTCATGCAGGCTGAACATGAAAATAGTCTCCTACACCTACCTCCTGCATTAGCTTCTGATGTTGAAGCTCTAGGATTAGAAAAGCCTTGCCCCTCAACATGCCTTGAAACAGCCCAGAGTTTTGGAGCTGATCTGAATTAGATCAAATAAATAAATATGACACATTTATAGATTATTGCTTAATGAAGTCAAAAAGGGGCGGTGGGAAAAGCCTTCCTTTTCAGATTCGTTGTTTTGTTTCCTTGTTTTTTATTTGTTTATTTTCCTGTTGTCTCTCCTGCATCACCTCTCAACCCACCAGAAAAACTGCTGCCTGGCTTCCTACTTCATTACCTCGTGAGGTACTTTTGTGTAGAGGAGTAAATATTGTTGCTTTTAAGCTTCATATATTACCTTTACTTATGACCAATGAGATATGATGCTCTATATAAATATAGGATATCAACCTTATTGGTCTTTGAATGTTTAATCGGAAGATTCTGGGGTTCTTTGCTTTTTCAGTAATCAAACACACTTTGTATTAATTCAGACAAAGTCAGGTTTATAAAAAGTAAGAAGTTTATTTTCTAAACAAATTAAAAACAAGACAAGTTAACCAAGGCCAATGTGATGGATGAATATAAGTGGATGGAATGTGATGTATGATGATTGAATGGTGTGTGTTTATCAGAACCTTGTATCTAGACGAACTTGAGTTCTGGGTGTGAAAAGAATTTGGTCTGCATTAAACTAACAAAATTGGTTCTTATAGAATAGAATAGAATAGAATAGAATACTTTATTTGTCAATTTCTTCGAATGTGCTTGCCATACAAAGGAATTGAAATTACGTTTCACACTTTCCCATGCGTCCACATTGACAACATATGTCACGTTGAACGAGGTGGAGATGGCGGACCATGTGTGGCAGAGCTGACCAGGAGGTAAAAATGCAGGCTTCGGATAAAGTAAAAATGGTTTTAATGGCAGGATGGGATGAACAGGACAAAACAACGATGACTACTAACAACAACAATGATCTGACAAAGGACAGGAGCAAAACAGGTGGTATAAATACAGAAGGCTAATTAGGGAAACATGGGCAGGTTAACGAGGGATAGGTGAGAACAATGCAGACTAATCAGGGCAGGAGAGAAACACAGTCAGGAGGGCAGGGGCAGAACATGACAGTACTTCCCCCTTAAGGGCGGATACCAGACGCCCACATGGCTACACAACACAGGAGACTGGGGACTCGAAGACTCGACTGGAGACAGGGACTCGAAGACTTGACTGGAGACAGGGACTCGAAGACTGGACTGAGGACAGGGACTCAAAGATTAGACTGAGGACAGGGACTCGAAGACTGGACTGAGGACAGGGACTCGAAGACTTGACTGAGGACAGGGACACGAAGACTTGACCGGGGACAGGGACTCGACTGGAACGGGAAGACTTGACTGGAGCGGGAAGACTTGACTTGACTTGACAGGAACGGGAAGACTTGACTTGACTGGACTGGAAAGTGAAGACTTGACTTGACTGGACTGGAACGTGAAGACTTGACTTGACTGGACTGGAACGTGAAGACTTGACTTGACTGGACAGGAACGGGAAGACTTGACTTGACTTGACAGGAACGGGAAGACTTGACTTGACAGGAATGGGAAGACTTGACTTGACTTGACAGGAACGGGAAGACTTGACTTGACTTGACAGGAACGGGAAGACTGCAAGAGCAGGCGTGGGACCCAGGCAGAGAACTGCAGGAGCAGGCGTGGGACCCAGGCAGAGAACTGCAGGAGCAGGCGTGGGACCCAGGCAGAGAACTGCCGGAGCAGGCCTAGGACCCAGGCAGAGAACTGCAGGAGCAGGCGTGGGACCCAGCAGAGGCTGCAGCAGCATGAGACCTGCAGGCATAAGCCCCACAGCGTGGACCAGTAAGTGGACAATCTGTAGAAGCGACGCGAGGAAACCAGGATCGGCGGCAGGCACTCGACAGCCGGTCAGAGCGGGTGCACAGCACAATTAGCTGGATCTCAGGCAGAGGCTTGGGTGCAGGGAAGCAGGAGAAGAGCGGGGAGACCAGCCCTACCACCCCAGAGAACGATGGCGTGCGTAGGGGGGTGTAACTCCCTTAGAGCTCCAGGATCTGCGGCTTCCATGACAAAAAAACGGGACGGGGGCAGAAAGCAGGAGAGGAGAAGGGTTTGACCACCACAGGAAACGAACTGGATGCGCCGAAACCCACCCAAAGGCTTGACCACCCCGGAGGACAGGTAGGATGCGCCAACACCCTGTGTCACAAACAGAACTCAGAAGACCCGTGAAGACGCCAACACAGTAAAAATATATTAAAAAGTCTTTATTTAATGCAGAGGTACCTGGAGGGCAAGGCTGAGGCAGGTTCAGAGGCAGGCTAAGGTCAAAGTGGCAGGCAGAGAGCAAGGCAGGGGTCAGGCAAAAAACAAGGTCCAGAGGCAAAGATCAGGCAGGGTGGATGGCTGGAGAACTACTGGCAAGGCTGTAATAATCTGGCCTCTGTTGACTGGATGGCTGGTTCTTTTATAGCAGGGGAAGCAGGTGAATGGGATGAGGCTGATTACAGGAGCAGGTGGAATGAATGGAGCTGATTGAAGCTGACAGGTTGCTGGGGAAAGCAGGGCTTGGCTGGAGCTTGGTGAGAGGAACCAGGTGAGCTGAATGAAGGTATAATGAGGAAGTGGAGGAGGGTGAAGGATGGGAGTCATGACAGAACCCCCCCCCCCCCCCCCTCAAGGGCGGATACCAGACGCCCACAGGAAATCAGAGCAGGGTGGGAGGAGGGGGACCAGGAAGGAGGGCCAGAGCAGGGCGGGAGGAGGGGGACCAGGAAGGAGGGCCGGAAGGGTCTGGGGGGCCGGCGACGGGGAACCAGGAGCCAGGACTGTGGGAGTCTGGGGGGCCGGCGACGGGGAACCAGGAGCCGAGACTGTGGGAGTATGGGGGGCCGGCGACGGGGAACCAGGAGCCGAGACTGTGGGAGTATGGGGGGCCGGCGACGGGGAACCAGGAGCCGAGACTGTGGGAGTGTGGTGACAAAGGACACTGGCGGACGAGGACTAAGAGGGGACACTGGACCAAGACCAAGACTACGAGGAGACACTGGACCACGACTAAGAGGGGGAACTTCAGACTGGGAAACTTCAGACTGGGAAACTTCAGACTGGGGAACTTCAGACTGGGGAACTTCAGACTGGGGAACTTCAGACTGGGGAACTTCAGACTGGGGTACTTCAGATTGGGGAACTTCAGATTGGGGAACTTCAGATTGGGGAACTTCAGATTGGGGAAATTCAGATTGGGGAACTTCAGATTGGGGAACTTCAGAGCAGGGGCAGGAGGGGTCCTCTTCAGAGCAGGGGCAGGAGGGGTCCTCTTCAGAGCAGGGGCAGGAGGGGTCCTCTTCAGAGCAGGGGCAGGAGGGGTCCTCTTCAGAGCAGGGGCAGGCGGGGTCCTCTTCAGAGCAGGGGCAGGCGGGGTCCTCTTCAGAGCAGGGGCAGGCGGGGTCCTCTTCAGAGCAGGGGCAGGAGGGGTCCTCTTCAGAGCAGGGGCAGGAGAGGTCCTCTTCAGAGCAGGGGCAGGAGAGGTCCTCTTCAGAGCCTGGAGGCGTCGACCCTTGGACTGGAGCCCCTTGGACAGGCTGGGCCGGGACCGGGGCCTCTTGGACCTCATCCGTCGAAGCCGGATGCGATGCGTCCTCCGAGACCACCGTCAGCGCAGGCAACGATGCATCCCCCGGGACCACCGCCGGAGCAGGATGCGATGCGTCCTCAGAGACCACCGCCAGAGCAGGGTGCGATGCGTCCTCAGAGACCACCGCCAGAGCAGGGTGCGATGCGTCCTCAGAGACCACCGCCAGAGCAGGGTGCGATGCGTCCTCCCGGACCACCGCCAGAGCAGGATGCGATGCGTCCTCCCGGACCACCGCCAGGGCAGGATGCGATGCGTCCTCCGAGACCACCGCCAGGGCAGGATGCGATGCGTCCTCCGAGACCACCGCCAGGGCAGGATGCGATGCGTCCTCCGAGACCACCGCCAGGGCAGGATGCGATGCGTCCTCCGAGACCACCGCCAGAGCAGGATGCGATGCGTCCTCCAAGACCACCGCCAGAGCAGGATGCGATGCGTCCTCCGAGACCACCGCCAGAGCAGGATGCGATGCGTCCTCCGAGACCACCGCCAGAGCAGGATGCGATGCGTCCCCCGGGACCACCGCCAGAGCAGGATGCGATGCGTCCCCCGGGACCACCGCCAGAGCAGGATGCGATGCGTCCCCCGGGACCACCGCCAGAGCAGGATGCGATGCGTCCCCCGGGACCACCGCCAGAGCAGGATGCGATGCGTCCCCCGGGACCACCGCCAGAGCAGGATGCGATGCGTCCCTCGGGACCACCGCCGAGGCAGGATGCGATGCGTGCCCCGGGACCACCGCCAGAGCAGGATGTGATGCGTTGGAGGGTTCTGGGGAAGGTGACCACCTCTCACAGCAGGTCAGACCCTCTGTGGCGACATCCTTCAGTGCAGACCCATATACCCTCCGGACATAAAGGTAGTAATTACCAAGTGCTGGAACCGCAATCAACTCTGGATGGGTGGAGAAGATGACATTTAACCTATCAGCCGCCCGCAGACGTAAGTGGGGGCAGGTTGGCTTGGCAAAGACCTCCCACACAGCCTCCTCGACCATCTGCATAATCCCCTGAACAATCTCCTCTGTTGGGACCGGTCCAGAAGCAGAACATGAGGTGCTGTCCGAGGAACCCGCCGACACCAGCACGGGAGAAGGATTAACCCTCTTATCAGCTCCAGAAAACCTCCGGGACCGCCGCCGTCGTGACCTGACAGGAGGGGTTTGAGGCTGGAGCGGCGTGGTCATGAACCCGCTGCACAAGACGTTTGCAGCAGGCCTGGACAGAGGAGTGGAGCCTCTGCGTGGCTCTGGCCTGATGGCCAGCCGCGTTCCCCAGAACGGTGACTCCTGCTCCTTCTCTAGCTCCATAAACTCCAGGAGCGTGAGATCCTCCATGACAGGTACGATGAAAAAAAAAGAAAAAAAATACTCCAAGTGCTGTGTCAGCGTTGGGTCAGATTTTTGGCCAGATTATTCTGTCACAAACAGAACTCAGAAGACCCGTGAAGACGCCAACACAGTAAAAATATATTAAAAAGTCTTTATTTAATGCAGAGGTACCTGGAGGGCAAGGCTGAGGCAGGTTCAGAGGCAGGCTAAGGTCAAAGTGGCAGGCAGAGAGCAAGGCAGGGGTCAGGCAAAAAACAAGGTCCAGAGGCAAAGATCAGGCAGGGTGGATGGCTGGAGAACTACTGGCAAGGCTGTAATAATCTGCCATCTGTTGACTGGATGGCTGGTTCTTTTATAGCAGGGGAAGCAGGTGAATGGGATGAGGCTGATTACAGGAGCAGGTGGAATGAATGGAGCTGATTGAAGCTGACAGGTTGCTGGGGAAAGCAGGGCTTGGCTGGAGCTTGGTGAGAGGAACCAGGTGAGCTGAATGAAGGTATAATGAGGAAGTGGAGGAGGGTGAAGGATGGGAGTCATGACACCCTGGGCCAGAATCTCCTTCCGCTAAAGGAGAAAAAAGTAAAAAAATAAATCCTCCAGCAAAACAGGTGTTAGCTCACCACAGGTCCAGGTTTGGTCAGCTCATTCTGTCACATTGAACGAGGTAGAGATGGCGGACCATGTGTGGCAGAGCTGACCAGGAGGTAAAAATGCAGGCTTCGGATAAAGTAAAAATGGTTTTAATGGCAGGATGGGATGAACAGGACAAAACAACGATGACTACTAACAACAACAATGATCTGACAAAGGACAGGAGGAAAACAGGTGGTATAAATACAGAAGGCTAATTAGGGAAACATGGGCAGGTTAACGAGGGACAGGTGAGAACAATACGGACTAATCAGGGCAGGAGAGAAACACAGTCAGGAGGGCAGGGGCAGAACGTGACAACATAAAGTGCAGATGCACAACAATAACAAAAAAAACAAAACAAAACATCCCTAACAGTAAGATAACATTAAACAGGTAAATATCGCTAAAAATATACAAAACATATAGCAGCAGGTGTGTGCAATTGCAATGCAGAGGTAGTTGTTTACAATCAGAAATGTTTACCCCGTTCTTGGTTCAACCACTGTTTCCTTTTTGTATAGTGTGCATGTATATGTGTGTGTGTGTGTGTGTGTGTGTGTGTGTGTGTGTGTGTGTGTGTGTGTGGGGGGGGGGGGGGGGGGGTCCAGTCTGTCATCCTATACTCCTGTCACCCTGGTGATTCTGCTAGCTGGGATCTGTGAGGGAAGAGAGTTCAGCAGTCTCACAGCCTGGTAGACAAAGCTGTTGGTGAGCCTGGTAGTGCGGGAGCGGATACTTCTGTATCTCTTTCCAGAGGGCAGGAGGCTGAACAGACAGTGCGCAGGGTGTGTGGCATCATTGACAATTGTGATGGCTTTGCGGATGAGGCGAGTGGTGCACCAACTATCCTCTCAGCTGTTCTCACAATGCGCTGTAGAGCTTTCCTGTTATAGTCAGTGCAGCTACCGCCCCACACAGTGATACAGCTGGAGAGGATGCTTTCAATAGTTCCTCTGTAGAATGTGATCAGGATGGGTGGTGGAGCACTTGCCCGCTTGAGTTTGCGCAGGAAGTAGAGGTGCTGTTGTGCTTTCTTGGCCAGTGATGCTGCGTTGGCGGTCCAGGAGAGGTCCTCCCTGATGTGCACCCCCAGGAACTTTGTGCTGCTCACTCTCTCCACCGCAGCGCCGTCGATGGTCAATGGGTGGTAGTTGTTGTGGCCTCTTTGGAAGTTGACAATGATCTCCTTGGTCTTACTAACATTTAGCTGGAGGTTGTTGTCTCTGCACCAAGTGGTCAGGAGCTCAACCTCTTTCCTGTAGTGGGTCTCATCGCCCTTGGTGATGAGCCCCACCAGCGTTGTGTCGTCCGTGGTTGGAGCTGTAGGTTGGTGCGCAGTCATGTGTCAGCAGGGTAAAGAGCAGGGGACTGAGCACACAGCCTTGTGGAGCCCCCCTGCTCAGGGTGATGCTGTTTGAGACCTTGTTGCCCACACGCACCACTTGCGACCTCTGGCTGAGGAAATCCAGCAGCCAGTTGCAAAGGGAGGTGCTGAGACCCAGTCTGTCCAGTTTACAGATGAGTTGTGGTATTATGGTGTTGAATGCTGAGCTAAAGTCTATGAACAGCATTCTCACATATGAGTCTTTCTTGTCCAGATGAGTTCGGGCTGGGTGGAGGGCAGAGCAGATTGCATCCTCTGTGGATCGTTTCACTCTGTATGTGAACTGGTATAGGTCCAGAGTGGGGGGTAGGGTGGATTTGATGTGTGACATGACTAGTCGTTCAAAGCACTTCATAATAATGGGTGTCAGTGCCACGGGGCGGTAGTCATTGAAACAAGCTGGGGATGGTTTCTTTGGTACAGGTATGATGGTGGCAGTCTTGAAACATGATGGGACAGTGGCTTGCCTCAGGGAGGTGTTAAAGATGTCTGTGAAGACATTCTTCAGCTCCTCTGCGCAGTCTTTCAGCACACTACCAGGGATGTTGTCCGGACCTGCTGCGTTGATGGTGATGAGTGTCCTGATCAAAATAGCATCAGACGCAATTCATGCCTACCAACCCGTTCCTAGAGACCCCGTTTGGATCCGAGATGTCAAGGAGTCGGTGACCCCAAATGCACGTGGCTCGTAGGAAAACCTCGATGCGACCAATTCAGTCCTAGGGTGTCTCCTGAGTCACAACAGATAGATTAATTTGTTTGCGTCTAGAACAGCTGTTTCTGAATAGCTGAAGAAGCGAGTTTCTGTGTCGCTGCAGGCAGCTTTTGGCTTGTCGAAAGTCTTGGTGGTTCAAAGAGTTTTGCTCCGGCTGGCCGGTTCAGAGCTCTGCTCCAAACTTACTGAATCACTCAACAAGTGATTCTATTTTAATATTCCCATATTATGATTACATGGCCAATCAGGACAAAAGAGGTGTTAACAAACAAATCTCAGAACACACGTCTTTTCCAGATACAAAAGATGCTCTGATTAGTGGATAAGAAAATATCTATGTGCAGTGACGTTAACTGAATATTGTGTATGAGTGTAGATAATGATTCATTTGTTAAACCAAACATTACTGATCATAACATCAAAATGTTTCATTGTAATATTAAAATTCATTTCAACTTCATTGAATTAGGCACAGATTAATCAAACATTAATATTATTATTCATATAACATTTGTTCATTCAACCATTTGTTTTTTTAATGATTATTTACTTTATGAGTTGTAAAAGTTCATCTCTCATGAGAGTGTGCAATCCTGCTGTGCTAACACTTCTTGTTGTCAGCCAGCTGGGTGAGGGCGGAGGCGGCTTCTGACGCGTTTCTATTCATAAATCAAACCTCTTTTTGTCTGTGCGTTAGTCTTGTTTATTTTCTTTTACAAGCATTAGCTGGCGTTTTACATGATGCGGTTCCAAGGATAGTAGTGCTCCCAGCTGATCGTCACAAAAAAGAAATATATCGTGCCATGGTGTCGCGAGCGGTAAAAACCGTATGCTCATCCCGCCACCCATGCATAATCGGCTCTCCCGAAACACCTGAGGACCCACTTAAATCACATGTGACGCACCAGACACCACCACAGATGAAACCCCAACCCACAAAATGAATGGCTCCTACACCTGCAGTCTTATCAAAAGAAGGCTTTGTTCTGGAACATGGGCTGACAAGGACTGCAGAATCTTCTGGCTTGTTGGAAGATAGAATGTAAAATCCACTTTAGAGAATGGAATTATGTCTGCAGATGACCGGTGGCATGTAGGTACATATGTAGGTGAAAAATGACCCTTTCTGGACGTTACATATGCCAGAATAGAGGAGTGCACACCCGCGCCACCGGAGCACGGGTGATGAGCTCTGCAGCAGCGGAGCGTCTCTGGCACAGATAAAACACAGAAAGCTCCAGAGAATATGTGCAGACATGAACGATTGTGTGTTAATTATATTTGTGAATGTTTCTATTTCAGTGTGCAAGATGCAGCTGCCTGGAGCGCATGAACAATCAGCGCCCTCCATCTTCTCTGCTCCAAATAATCCCGGTACGCTGAGAGCCCGTATAAATGATGGTAGGAACAGGATCTTTTTCAGGCTCACCCTGGGTGTGTCAGGGCTTCTAGGGAAGCCTGTCACCCTTTCAGGGGACACAGGCTCCTTCGTAATTTGAACAGCGTGGCAGCCAGCTTGAATTGTATAAATTCAAGCTGGCTGCCACGGGGACCTATATATAAGTGGAGATGTTGAAAATTGTCGGCTGGTATTGCATTAAAATAGTGGGCATTGCAGTATTGGTTTTTACCTTTACTTACCACACACACACATTACACATGAAACTCTTCAGCTACTTCTTTTCTCTCAAAATGTCAAACCATGACAGATCTGAGGTTCAGTTCCTTTGGCACAACTCGTGAAGAAGTAGAGATCTTCCCAGTGTTGTGGTCAGGGAGAATGTGTTTCAGCCATCTGAGACAAAATCACAACAATTTCACACAGTTATTTTAACATTACAAGTTACTATTACTTCAAGATGCTATTACCACCGTTATTTTTCTCTTTCTTAAACTGTTGCTACTGTTGTTATCTGCTTGTTGCGTCCAATGAGCCAGGCTGCTGTTTTGTACCTTGAAGTGCCGACCACACACGCATACACACACACACACACACACACACACACACACACACACACACACACCCACCCACACACGCATGCACGCACGCACGCACGCACACACACACACACACACACAATACCAAGAACAAAACAATTTTAACACAATACTTGCTCACTCAAAAAGTTTTATGGTTATTAAATCATTTACCTGTCCTTCAGAAATGCTGTTTGAATGCTGAATTCTGAAACTGATAGAACTGAAGCTGGAAATTAGTTCAGTTGTCAAATTTAGCCATCCAGGTGTGTGGTCCATCCAAGGACCACACACCTGTGCAATGACAATAAAGGCCTTGAACTTTGAAAATAAATATGGTGCTGTTGGTTTTGGTTTGTATCAGTCTCATAAATTAAGATTTAGACCATATCGTTGTGTCTGATTTAGGTAAAAAAGCCAATCTTAAACATCTGCCCAGGTATAGGTGTACATCAATACGCTGAAACAGCACAGAACTTCATGTTGATACAGAATCCACATGTAAAAGCAGTGTATCACTGCTTTTGGAGAAATCGAACGTATTTCTTTTGTGCAGTGTAACTCAAACTCCGACTGCTAGGTGGGCGACGGTGGCACAGGAGTTAAGTGCTCGCCCCGTAATCGGAAGGTTGCAGGTTCGAACCTCGCTCAGTCTGTCACTGTCGTTGTGTCCTTGGGCAAGTCACTTAACCCACCTTGCCTGCTGGTGGTGGTTGGAGGGACCGGTGGTGCCAGTGCTCGGCAGCCTCGCCTCTGTCATTGTGCCCCTGGGCAGCTGTGGCTACATCGTAGCTCATCCCCACCAGTGTGTGAATGTGTGTGTGAATGGGTGAATGACTGTGTTGTAAAGTGCCTTGGGGGGTTCCAGGACTCTAGAAGGTGCTATATCAAATACAGGCCATTTACCATACAGGCCATTTACCATTTACCATTTAGGTGGCAGCAGTTTTACCAACTTCTTTCTGCTGGAACACAAGATCTCACAGAATCACTGGGTGTGTCCTGGAAGCGTCTGGCCTGAGTTTTCCAATTAAATTTAGTCATAAAATGACAAATATGGTTTGGCTTTATATCGTGTCAGCTCCCTGTCATTTCGGCAGATTCTCGTCAGCACCCCCCCCCCCCCCCCCCCAATATTGAACACATGTGGTCATTGTTTTACATTCCACCCCAAAGATTTTTCACTCCCTCAACAGAACCGAGCCATTCGCTGTAAGCTGAACATTTCCTTACTTTAGGTAGAGAATGACTCTGCACCGTTACCTGACGGTGGTGATGGTGGGTGGTGCAGGTGGAGCTCAAGGTTCTCATCAGACTGGAGGAAAGGTCTTCGAGCAGAGCCAGAACTTCCCGACGAGAGCCAGAAAATGTATATGTCTTCTTGTCCTTTTCCTCCATGATTCTCATGAAGCTTAAGGGAGACGATGACGGCCTGCTGGGGTTCCACACAGCTACCCAGGAAGTTTTAATCATCGGGTATTTCAGGCCCCACCCTGCAGGTGTTGCTCGGCAACAAGCGGGGTAGACTCGGGATATTCTCTTTGTGTGTTTCACATTACTGGCGGGGGTAAAGGACAGTGTAAAGATCAGGGTGCGTATAAAGGAAGCTTGGGGTTATTTCATTAATCCACACGGGGAGTCTTTCCTCCTGCTTCCTTGTAAAACCCTCCCTGCTCTTTGTGGTCCTTCTGCCCCCGACTTCATCCCTGCAGGGATCTGTGTCGGGCATCCACTCATGAAAGACTCAGGACTCTTTAATCATTATGGAAGTTTGCAACAACTGCATCACTTTGGGGCAATCATGTTTATCATTCAAATACCATAAATCATTTTTGTTGACTTTACCGAACACACGGTCCAGGAGAAGCCCAGAGAAACTTTCAGATTACTCACTGAAGAGAGTTGAAAGAAGGCAGATGGCCCCAGATTTATTTTTCTAGCAAACTATTTCCGCTCAACCTAAAAGGGGGTTCTAATTAAAAGAGCCTAAATTAGAACATGTGTGAAGGCGCAGTTTAGCCCTTCGCTTCTCACCCGAGCAGAACAACCTCCACAAACCCCACGACAGAGAGGATTCGCTGTTCCATCAAGAAAATGATTGTAGATGTTTTTCCAGACGTGACACAAGAAAAAACGATCTGATGGGTTTGGCTGTTCCAGCACATCTCAGCGCTGACCAGATCTGCTCAGCCAGAACGACTAATGCTGGCCCGTGGATCTTAGGAACTGTTGAGACAGTGTGGTTTCAGTCGTCAGCAAACAGCTTCTCAGATGATCCAAACATTGTGGCACTCAAGTGATGTCTCTTTTCTCCAAAATGTTCTTTTGGAGCAGCAGACCTGTCAGCCACTTCTGGGGTGTTCTGAGTTCATTCAGTTGCTTTTTATTAGAAAAGAACTCCAAATTGTATACATGAGTGGGTACATAGTTATTCAAACAGGCCTCAGAGTAGGATTACAGGTCTGAAACCGCGCTAGTGATCAAACCGTTGTGTCGAACCCAAACACCGGCCTGCTAACCATAACAATGCCAACATGCAGATAGCATGTTTAGCTTGGATAATGTGCACCATCTTCATCTTCTTAGTTCTCAGTCTGAACCGAAGAGGAGTGTTTTTCATTGTAAGACTCAATCACTCTTTCTAGAATTTGTCTTCCCATACTCACTTCATCCTTTTCGTTTGGACCCAAGGAGGAAACAGGAGCTCCAGCAGGAAAGTAAGCTCTGGCTCCGTGAGCCTCAAAGTGCACAGCGAGGGTTCAAACCACAGCCCTTTTTCCTGTAGTGTCAACCATCACACCACCATGCCTCCCAGCAAACGTAATACTGGTCCCAGTCATAATCTAATGAAAGGGTGCCTCCATAACTCACCCAGTGGCGTGTGCACCCACATACAGATGTTGAGCTCTTTGCAGCTGCCAGTCCAGGTTTGATTCCAGCAGCCTGTAATTTCCTGCATGCCATCCACTCTTTTTTCACTTCTCTGTCTCAGAGTGCTGCATGTGATGCTTTACAGCAACGGAGTCAAGGAAATCCAATTCTCTTGGGCAGGAATGTGTTCTCTGGTGTTTCCAACCCTTGATGCTAAGGGGCCTAAAACAGACTGATGCTCTATTGTCTGACTTGTTCTTAGCCATAAAAAAGCCAGTGGCTGTTAAAATGGCCAATTGTTGATTATGTTGAAGCAATCCATTTCAGCAGTCATATAAAAACACCCAGAACCTGTAAAACGGTCAGGTTCAAGGGCTGGTGTTTTCATAATTGAAGCCAAAGCTTATTCTCGCTAATGACCAGAGTGGGACTGTTGAGTTGGGCTCTTTGTCCGTGTGCTGCACGGCTGCTGAGCCCAAAATTAAAAAAGTATGTCCCTAAAAGTTAATGTGGCTGAACTGTGTCTAATCTAGTCAGCTCTAAGCACTCAGCACGAGACCTTCCACTCATTTGTAGCCTGTTAGCAAAAAGCTACACTGATTCTGCATGAAGTTTCGACAGTGTTCCTTTGCTGTGATGAAACGAAACCTCTCAAAGAAACTTAGCATAGATATTAGATTCCTGGCTGGATGTGAAACGTTCACCCAGAATGAACCTGCAGAGCTGCACCCACACATGCTGTCTGCATGTGAAGCACATGAGGCCAGTAAAACATGAATGATCCTACATGTGACTCACAGAGAGGGCCGGCTGGCTGCAGAGGCTGTTTATAGCCTGTGATAATGGCCTCCATATAAAAGCTGCAGTAGGCTAATTGTTCCTGAGTCTGGGACACACTGGCTGAGTTAGAGGAGGTGCAGAAGATCCTCCCTTACCTGATGGGACACGGACCTAAATATGGTTTTAACTCTGGTGTTATGGTTCTTCACTGGTCACTCATCCATCCATCCATCCATCCATCCATCCATCCATCCATCCATCCATCCATCCATCCATCCATCCATCCGTCCATCCATCCGTCCGTCCGTCCGTCCGTCCATCCATCCATCCATCCATCCATCCATCCATTCCATTAAGTTGAAAACCACTCTTTTGTTCTTTAAATAACACTTATTTAGAAGATCAAGACATCATTCGTTTTTTTTTTTTTTACTTTCACACAGGACGCCCTACTCACATGAATCATTTGGGCAAGAATCCACTTGCTTTTGAACACGTGTACGTGTGTTTGTCATGGTTACCTTGCGTAACTTGCACTTGTTTGAAGCGCTGTTTGAATGCAAACACAAAAATTAAAGCTGTTATGGTGACTCTACAGAACAAGCTACGTTTTGAATGTAAAACTAACGTAACACGTAATGTCAGCAAAACAAAGTTTATGTTATTTGGAAATAAAAGAAATAGTAAAGAGATCTATCTGACTGTTAATGAAATAGCCATTGAAAGAGTGTGTGAAATTAGGTTTTTGGGGATATTGATTGATCATAAGCTCTGTTGGAAGCCATATGTGTGTTCTAAATTAGCCAGAAGCATTGGGATAATAAATAAAACAAGGTATTCTCTACCACAGAAAGCACTACACATACTTTGTAGTACAATGATTCTACCATACTTATCATATTGTGTTGAAGTATGGGGTAATACTTATAAATCTAATTTATTAAAGATTTGTGCTCTCCAAAAAAGAGTGGTAAGGATAATTACTAATTCTGGATATAGAGATCATACAACTCCATCATTCTATAATTCCAGATTACTCAAATTTTTTGACTTAATTCAATTTAAAACTGTCCTAGTACCATATAGGGCCATGATGGGTGTACTACCGGGTAATTTGCAAAGGATGTTTAAAACTCATGAAGAAGGTTATGAATTGAGATGCATTAGAAACTTCATTTTTTCATTATACTGAACAACTATGAAAAGTATGTGTGTATCTGTGTGTGGTATCAAACCGTGGAACAAACTTGATGTGACTTTAAAATTATGTAAAAATATTAGATCATTTAAAATGTTGTATAAACAACTTATAATTGACTTATACATAAATAGTAAGTGATAAAAATGGTAATTGATAGCAAATGGAATATTTTATTTTTGTTGTTTATTGGTTTTGTTTTCCTTTTTCTGTAGATTCATGTGAACAATTGTTTAGTAACTGTATTTTTATGTAGCAAGGTGAAGATAGAATGACCTGCATAAAGAAAAAGTTTTTTTTTCTTTCAAATGTGCTAATGTGAGCAAATGTGATTTATTAACTGAATTGGGGCTGGACTAGATAAGCTTTTGCTTCTTCCAGTTCCCTCTCAAAAGGTTTTATGTTATTGTATGTTTTGTATTGTTTTCTTCAACAGCAAATGTTAATCGTATTCCACATTTTTAAATTTTTTATGCACCAGGAATATGGAGGAGTGCATATGCAATTTGATGTTTTTCAATGGTTTGAGATAAATAAATAAAGAAACACTCACCCTTGCTCTCAGGTATCTTCCCTGGATCCACTTCCACCTAAACAGAAACCCACATTGCCAGAGTAAACAAGATGGTGCTAAACACCAGTTGCTGTTTCCTAGATCCAAACGTCTTTTGTTGTCCGTGACTACAGATGGTGCTTTTCTTTTTGGGACTCTGGTAGTTTGTCCTAAAGCTGAAGTGGTAGCAGCTGACTGTTTCTCCTTCTCAGATGTTATTGAGCAGAAAACCTCTCACACCAGTGGTGTTCTGCTGCTGAATGTGTGAGTGTGGGATGGGTGGAGGACCCAGGGAAGTGCGGTCTAACAGCTCCCAGCCCAAACACTTTTCCACTGACAGACCTGAAAAGACGCAGCCCAACTAAACCCTGGCCTTCAGCCCAAAAACAATTCAGCAAAATCCCCAAAAGCGGCGAGTCTGGATGTATCAGCTCGGACAATTCTTCCCTTAATTACTTTGATTGAACCTTGACGTAAGTGTTTGTGACTTCTTGGCATTCTCACCACTGTCTGAATCAGTGGAGCTCACTGTCCTCAGAAGAACTCTCATGCAGGTCAGAGGACAGTCTTCTGGAGACAGAAGCAGACATGCAACGTTTGAGCGGCTGGTTGAAACAGGCTAATGCAGCACAGACTCAGGGGGCCACTGTTGGACACAGGCGATGTGGACAGGTTTGTTGTACTTGGATGATTTATTTGGCAGCAGCTGGTTTCATCCTTGATTGTGACTGAAACGAGTTGGCTCGGTGGCTCGCACCAGGAAATACCGCTTACCTTACACTATTGTCAGTTTAACAAGACAGGACTTGGAATCAGACATGCTGGAGCTGATCAGCCAGGGGACGCAGTGGGAATGACCCCTCTGTGAGAGACATGACGAGTAAAAAATGTACCGGAATATTCAGATGATTAACAGGTGTGTGTGTGTGTGTGTGTGTGTGTGTGTGTGTGTGTGTTTGCCGTTTATTCCCCATAACAAAACCCAAGAGGTGACTTTGGAACAAAGAGGGACCAAAAGCTGCAGAATTTTTTTTGCAGTATGCTCACGCTGTGTCGTCTCACATTACACACGGTCGTAGCAGCGGCTACCCGCCACCTCTTCAGTCTCAGGAGGATTATACTCAGTGAATCTTCTGTCAAAGGCGTCATCGCTCTCCTCCAAAGCCAAAAGTCTGACTCTCGTGATGGCCGTATGAGCTTTGCTGCATATTCAAAGGACAAAAACAAATAACCGCCAGGGTCCTACAGTGAAAACTGTGATTCATGTGTCTCTTATAAAGAGTTAAACCGAAGTTATCAGTCTTTAATCGTTTTTAGCGGCACAGCCTCGACTGAGCTCAGGAGATAAAAAACACATGTGCTTCCCACGAGAATGATTTATGGTGTCCACTGTATTTTTCATGTTTCCAAACTGAGCCGATATTTTAAACCGGACGGGGAAAATCAAATTAGCACCTCCTCTGAGATACAAGGGTGTAATATTGATGGATGAAGAAGAAACACATGAGTCGTAAAGAACCTTTGCTTCGCACGTTTCAGGTCTTTAAACGCTAAAACATGTGGGACCTCTGAGTGCAATAAAACGTTGCTGCTCTCCGTGTCACTCTACTTTTTCCTGAATAATTGTGTTTTCATCCACCAGATCTCAGCTACGTTTAATCATCCACACACTCAGGAAAAGAACAAAGAGAGTGGAAGATGGGAGGGCTGACTTGAGTTTAGGTTTTCTGACGTGATCATATCTGCTTCAAATAACTGAAGGAGAAATATTCCTTCATCTGAAATAAAAACAACTGCAGATCAACTTTAAACTGGATCAAATCAAACAAACACATTGTAATGCAAAGGCGTGACTGTCTCAAATTGTGGTATTCATTTGAACTTAATATTAATTCACTACAAAGAGACATAATAATGTTGCACAATAAACCACTGCCTCACTTGGGCTGGTTCACACCACAGGATTTTCTAAATAGTTAATTTACCAAACATGAGACATCAGACGTGGTGATAAAAAAATCACAGTTGTACCTGATTTGGCTCTTCAGTGTGTGGTGCATGGCAACATGAACAAAAGACACATTACACACAACCAAATTCACACACAAACATCCCCAGATCAGACAAGAACTCCTGCAGAACCTCCAGAGATTCAAACGGGATTTTGGTGTAAAAAATGGCAGAAGAGGAGTGTACAGCGTGCTTCTGTCACTTCACGGATTAACGAGTCAAAACAGGCAGACCAGTGTTTGTCCTCAAAAATCCGACCAAGACAAGCAACAGTGTTTGAAAGCCTGGAGCGGTCTCAACGTGCTTCTGAGCAGACCACAGCTCACTTAAAGGTGCAGGACCCTCATTTGATCAATACATCTGCAGTGGTAAGTAAGTAGTAAGTAAGCCTTGGAAGTCATACTCTGGGGTATAAAAGCTCAGACGCACCTGAAACAAGTCAGTTGGAGGAGAAAGGAGCTTCAGATGGCAGGATTAGGAGTCTCACTTCCAGAAATGTGGACATCTCTCCTCTGATTGGGTAACAGCAACACGACTCAACCACTGACTCTGTTTGTTCTGCAACGTTGACCTCCACAAATAAAACAAGTCTGGAGGAGTTTTGCTGTGCGGTGGTGTTGCTAATGCTAAAGGTTAGCTTCTACTGACACATCCTCTGCTGCCCACACCCTCCTCATTGACGACACAGTCCCCTGTGTAATCTGTGTCATCGCTGAGGAGGGCGCGGGCAGCAGAGGACATTGTTGTCCTCTGCTGCCCACAGATAAACGGAGAAGGAAGTGACGTCGCCAACATCGTCACAGATCTGAGAATAGCTGCAGGAAGTAGCCGAAACGTTAGCAAACAAGGTAAAGAACTCCTTTTCTTTTCTGTGTTTAAAAATAACCAAGAAATGCAAATTGAAAAGATACACAGATGGAGTATTGTTATGGCCACCAGCCTGACCTCTTCAGGTGGAGGAGCCAGGATCACCCAGCCCCGGTGATCAGCTCGACACGGGCCCTCCTCCTCCTCTATTTCAGGCTGCTGAGGAGCACAGCTGAGCTAAATCCCTCTGACGACCAACACCTGGGATAAAAAGGCTGTGCCTTCGTGAGGCAGCAGTGCAGGGGTTCAACTGTCCTCCAGGCCTCGTTTTGGTTTAAACCCCTTTTGAAATGATGAGTTTAAACTTCAATGGTTTCAACTCTGAGTTGATGAGTTTTAAAGGTTAAAGCTCTGTCGATCCAAAGGGATCTTTGGTTTATGTCACCTTAGTTAACTGAGTTTAAGGTTAACATTGTAGTTTACAGACTTTGGGATTTTAAAACACTCAGTGTTTTCGTAGTGCATCGGTTTTTATTATCAACTTTGAGATTTGTTAAAAACTCCTTCAGTTTCAGTAAAACTTTTAACAAAGTTTTAACCAGGTGTTGTAATGTTGATGATTCATCTTTTAAATGTTGAACTTTTAGTCTTGGTTTTTGTTTGGCATTGTTTTAATAATGCTTGCACTTGTTTTTAGAACCTTTTATAACAATTAAACCCATTTTAAACCCACTACCATGTTTCTTATGTTACCCCCTTCTTCACATTTTAACACCACATGTCGGGGACGTAACAAGCACAACGGAGATGCTTTAAACCACGTGTCAGATACAAGGCCCGCGGGCCACATCTGGCCCGCGAGATAAATATCAAAAATATATTAAAACTGGCCCGCTGGCCGATGTTACCGCAAAGACTACAACTCCCATGATGCTTTGCGGCGTTAGAGCAGAGCCGAAGTGCCCCCTCCTTTGTGTTTTTTCCAGCTTCTGCTGCAGCTCCGCTGTCTCGGACAAACTGAACAATCCTCTCACTCAGCGCTGAGTTTACTCAGCTATTTTCCATCGTTGAAGCCCAGAAATGGAGATTTTATCCGCTCAGTAATGTGTTCACAACTGAAAGAGAAAGTTTTCCATCTAACTTCCAGACAGAGCTGATATAACTCCAGCGAGCAGTGACACGCTCAAACCAGCACGACTCTGTGGCTGCTGTAGTTTTTATTTTTCCTCCCTGACACACAACAACGTGGTCAAGCTGCTCAGACATGTTCAGCAGCACAAACCTATGTGAGCACCTGTTGTCATCTAATGTTGTCATTATTATGATGAAGATGAACAAAACAGCAGGAGTCTCCTTCTCAGCTCAGATCAACCCCATGATGCAGGTATCTGGCTGGAACAGGTGAGCATCACAGTAAACCAGTGGAACAAACTGAGCTTTAAATATTTTGGTTTTATGCTCTTTTTCTGCTCCAAAACATGAAAGTTAACAGGTGAGATGTTGCATTTTCATTTAAGATAAAATGATATTTTTATTTTGTTGTTGGCCCGTGAGAAAAGATTTAACCTACAGTAAAACAGGAAGTGGAAAGGCTGCAGATGGATGAATAGAATAGAAAATCCTTTTATTGTTCCTCAGTGGGGAAAGCTAGACGTCACAGCAGCGACGACACTTATTACAGGAGAAAAAAAATAAGAAAAACAAATAAACAACAAGAAAACATAAATCCTGAATAGATTTTAAAAATGCTGAATATACCACAAGTAATGATTACCACTGATGCGTTTTATTTAAAATTGACTTGCTCATGTGTAATTTGGTTATTCCACATTCAGTGTTAATGCAAAAAGAAGTTTGTTTTCCAAATTAAAAGGTTCAAAATTGCATATATGTTGATAAAGAAAATTTGCAAATTTGCCGTCACTTATTAAGTTTGGCCCTCGACTTCGTCCCAAAGTTTCATTTCGGCCCAGTTTGAATTAGAGTTTGAATTCCCTGCTATAAAGGAATGAATTTCTGCTCACATCAACCAAAAAATACACTTGAGACTCATCCAAGTCAGCACTCCTTTGTGTGTGTGTGTGTGTGTGTGTGTGTGTGTGGGGTGGGGTGTTAGCTTAATTGGTTTAGAGGACGATTACCCTCAGTGCTGCAGAGGGAATCTCCACACTCAGGACTTATAAACACCTCAGCATGGGGCAGAGTGTCACCGCACAGGGCTTTGTTTACACACCCACATGAACACACTCCCTTTGCCCTGCACATGCCCTTAGAGGTACATGCGCTGAGCTGTGTAACACACACACACACACACACACACACACACACACACACACACACACACACACACACACTGTGAGGAATCTCACACAAACAAAGAGAAGACATGACTCACACGAACAGTTTATACGTGTATCTCTGCTTCCTTCTGTGGGACATACAAACAGAACAAAGAGTCACAGAGTGATGCTGCATTGTGGTGAAACCCTGTAAAGTACTTAAAGCGGCTCCACATCCCCTGTTTCAGCCCGCTGGGCGAAGATGCAGCAGCCGCCGCTTGTAGTCTCTCCTTCCCCTCATCTCTTCTCACCCTCCTCTCATCCTACTCTCTGCTCTTCTTTCTCTCAGAGTCACGGCTGATTGGAAGACAAACATCCTGACCCTCTCCACCTACCCCCACCCATCTCTAAACCATCCCTCCCTCTATTCCTCCCTTTTATCCCGCTCCTCCAGCTTAGCTTGTAACCATATCCTACCTGCAGCGTATCCTCATGCATTCATCAAGGTCTGCCGTTTAGGCATGCCCTTAGAGAGCTAAGGAAATCATAACATGAAATTAGTGGGAGAGAGAGAGAGAGATGAGAAGGAGGTGTCCTAGAGAGAAGGCATGCTTGGAATCAGCAGAATGAGCCCCTTCTGTGAATGAGAGACACTAGCTGTTTTTACAGGACCATAGCGTTTGCCAAACGGGATTTGCCGCGGCACCCTGGGGAGGATTTTGGCATTTATAGTAGCAAAGCTGAAGCTAGAATATACTGCCATCAGGCACCTCTCCGACCAAGATGGGATAAAGGGAGGTCGCTGCAAACCCCCTCCCCGCATGTGACATACAGCGTTGCGCATTCACCGTCAGACGGAAGACACGCCAGACTGATGAAATTTCTTTTTCAGGACCTTTAGCTTTGATGTGACCTGCTTTTTGTCCCGCTTGACGCCCCGCTCAGCCAGTGTTTTCACCACTCTGTCGAACAGCTGGCTGTCTCTCACCGTCCCCGTAAAAAGGCGACTAATTGGTTCGTCCGCTCGCACGGCCAAAAGCTCAATGGTCTCCACGTCCGTTATCTGTGTTTATATCCCTTCCGGCCAGCACTCGGCACGCAGTATGCGTCAGTAACGCGTCCACCCTCTTTTGCGGGGGGGGGGGGGGGGGGGGGGGGTCTCCCACAATCGCTCCAAAGGGATTAGCGGGGCTGACACGCGTTTAGCCATTACGAGGGGCTCATGCGGCAGTATTACTAAGAGGCTAAACGCATCAGAATCGAGTTTTATCACCTTTCCCTTGCTCATTGCTGCATTTACGAGACCCACAAATTCGGATTTATCACTCTGTAATGACATGATGGTCTGTCTTATAAAAGAGGCTACTGAGTCAGGACATCTTAGCGTGAGCATCAGCGACGGTTGCCTTTAAGAGTTGAGCGATGACGGGTTCAAGCAAGTTTTTATTAAAGCCCGTTCAGGGACTGTGCAGCGCCAGAGGGGATCTCACACAGCAGCTCACGGAACAGACGTGGTGCATAGATGCTTGATGCAGATGTCAAGCTGAGAAGATGTCCAGCTAATTTACGACCAATCACAAAGTTTATGATGGAGAAAATCCAAACACCACCTTCAAATATCTGTTAGTAACTTAATCACAAGAACACACGTGACAACCTGAACAGTAAATTGGTCCTTAGTTCCTCTGTAATATTCATTATGACTCTTCTATAATGTCCTTTGAGAACTCTTCTGCCTGAAAGCTCATCAGCAGAAGAGGGAAATACTTTTAGCTTCATGTGCAGAATCAGAAGGCCAGAAATGGGTCTAGCCATGCTCCATTGTAGCCACCAGCAGGTCTAACATTGGCCCAAACTATTTTAGGTTGGTCCATTCGCAGGGCTGTATGTCTGTAGAGAGATGTTGGGTGGGCTTTGCACCATTATGCCAGAGGTTTTGTTTATACAAGGACCACAGATGACGGCAGAGCTGGGACAGGGTAAACCTAATAATATGGCATCAGCTGATCAGCGTTGGCATCAACATTTTATACTCGTGTGGCAGTGTGAGCATCCTGTCACAGTGTCCCGACTGATCATCCGCCCTGGCTACTTGGCCAAGGGGATGTCCCTTTGGCTGACTGGTAAGTGCGCATGACTCCCACCTGGGAGTCGGGGGGATCGAATCCCGCCCGGGCCCTCGTTTCTCCACTTTGCCGCATTTGGATTATTCTTTGACACGTGAGCAGATAGTTCTACTTCTTCATCCTCTTCTGCTTATTCGACGTTGTGTGGCAGACCGCCCCGTTGACTGGTTTCTATGAAAATGTCACATTCTGGAAGGTTTAGAAACAACCGGACCTTTCTTGGAGACGTTTCTCCTCTCATCCAAGAAGCTTCTTCAGTTCTGAAACTTGGGTTGGGAGTAGAAGGCTTATGACGTGTGTTCTGAACCAAACATGCTGATTGGATTTTAGGAGAGGCGTCTTTGGCCCCTCTCTCTATTCAGCTTCTTGCTTGGGTCGTTGGTGCTGATGGTGTTAAAGGGTCCCAACAAACCAAACCAAAAGTATTTCTATAGCACATTTAAAAATAGCATGACAGCTGACCAAAGTGCTTTACAAAGAAGCATGACTGCTCAGTAAATGTATGACAAACAACAATGATTCGCAATGTGAGGGTCCTAAGATAAAATACAGTAAATCCTCTAATACAAGCCTGGACCTTTATTTACTCAAGTGCATCCTGGTTCAGGCCTTTATTGGAAGGAGGCCAGAATTAGAGGTAGGCCTCAAATTCAATGTGGGCTAAATAAACTACCAGTAGAATGAATAAAAACAAGATTTTGTGTTTATTTGAACCTATAAAGTTCTAGGTTAGTTTATTGAGAATGTACAGTTAACACTGTGCGTACATATGCATATAGAACATTTACAACAACACAGTTGTTTCAGGCTAAATCCCACTAATGTAGCAAATGTAGCAAACATGTCAGTAGTGCATTGTAAACACTTGGTGATAATTAGATTATTGATTCACAACAAAATGCAGCAGACACCGTCCCGCTCCAAAGTTGAACCGTTCGTGTCTCATTTGGCATGAAGTAAAAAATTAAATCCTCCAACTGTTCAATCCTCATCATACCCAGTTCCATGTTACAACACTGAGCTAACCGCTAACAACATTAGCACTCTACAAGCTATGTGCGGTGAGGACACAAAACAGTATCAAACTGTTTACCTGCTGTTTTTGTAGTTGCGTTTCTAAGCTGTTCAATGAAATGCCATAAAACACCTTTAGTAAACCCTTACCTGTGATGAAGGGATCACTGCAAACTGTTTCATTTCTGCTCTTCATGCAGTAAGTTTCAGTAAGTTCTTTGTGGCACACTACTTTAGAGACATGAAAAAAAAAGTTTCTTTTTGATCCGATCACACGAAATTTGGGCATTTCTACACCCAGTCAACAAAGTAAATAAAGCCTGGGACACACCGGGTGTACGCGCCCGCGATCTTCAGAAGTCAAGTGGTCACACAGCACGCTTCGCGCTGCTGAGCACTTTTTTGGAAAGCTATAGTCACAACATTACGCGGGACTTGAGAACAGGAAGCAGGAAGCAAATCTATTGTTTTTACGTGATCAGACTTGCCGTCGTGTTTTGTGAGACTCTAACCCCCAAATTCCACTACCTCCGCTCCGACACGAACGCTGGAGCAAAATCGGTCCCGTTGTAGTCAATCAGAGCAATTCCACTACTGCGGCCGTGCTCCGGCAGTGTGGCGCAGTGCGCCGCCGTCTGTTCCAGCGTCCGGCAAAAATAGGATTGATTCTATTTTCGCCGGACGCCGGAGCACCTCCGCAGTAAATGGACAGAAATCACAACGGCCCAACAGGAAAAGGAGCAAGCACAACTTCCGTTTTTCACAATAAATCGATAAACAAAAGGCGTTTTTGTTTCATATGCACAGGTTTAACAACTTTTAACAACTATCAATGGCGGCTGAAGTTTAAATGCACAAAAGTAAGCCATAAATACAGTTTCTACTATCAAAGTAGTCACACATTGTTGATCCAAACACTGCTGATCTCTCAACACAAATGATGGGCAGATTAAACAGTTCATTTCGATGCTTCTTCCACACAACGGGTGTTTGGATCTAACTTCCGCGTTTATTGCTCGGACTGTACCGCAAGATCTCGAAAATCCCGCGCATGCTTGTTTGCCCACCTCAGGTCTCCGCACCGGAGCGGAGCCGTTGTAGAGCGGGTACCAGTAAAAATTGAGTTCGGAAGCGAGCTGCTGCGGAAGGCGGGGGCGGACCGGAGCGGAGCGGAGCGGAGCGGAGGTAGTGGAATTTGGGGGTAATTCACATGTGTCAGACACAAGGCCCACGGGCCAGATGTGGCCCGCAGAGCATTTTTATGTGGCCCGCGAGATAAATATCAAAAATATGTTAAAACTGACCCACTGGCCGATTTTACCGCATTGAGAGGCCTATGTCTAATTTAACACCAAGGCTGGTCAGCCATTGCTGTGGAGTGGTACCAAAAAGTTCAGGGATGGAGGGCGGTTGTGAGGAGTCATGTGGAGCGACTATAACTGTCGCTGTTTTTGACTCATTTCATTTCAGAAGATTAGCAGCTAACCGACTCCACGTCTGTAAGGCAGTTGTGAAGGAGTGGGACAGCACTTGGTGTATTCATATGGCAATTATCAGCATACATATGATAGGGTGTATTTATCCAGAATTCGTCCCAAGGGGAGGATGGAAATGGCCACATAGTCAACAGACTCCCTCCTCGACCAGTAGTCCTGGGCTCATTCACAAGCATGCAGTCAGAAGTATAAAGTTCAACGAGAGAAGCCGAACCCACAGTTCTGTCATACAGAACAGGCTTAATGATTTGTTGATGAAGAAGTCCTTCAGAAGTGATATTTCAGGGTTTCCCTTACATAGGCGTAGCCGTGGCGGGCCGCCACGGCTGAAATCCCACCGCCACGCCTACAAGATCCCAAGTTTTATTTTATTTTTTTGCGCTGTTTCCCGAAGAAGCTATATTGTTGCTTGTGATCACAGCCGGCAGGCAGCAAGGAGGAGTAGGCAGGGCAAGGTGAAGTTACAGCATAAGTTACTGAGTTTAAAATTAGAAAGGTAGCAGTGGATATAATGCTTTTTGGTTTACATGTTTCAATAGCATTAAGATAAACAAGTGTTGACGATCTTGCCAGGTTTTCCTCCCCCCACCATGCTAAGCATCACTTATTCATGTAAAATGTATTTATTTTTTCGTGTCTGACTTCAACCGCATCTAATACTGTATTACGGCGTGAGCGCAACAGCGACAACTTAAGATCGATGTGTGAGCAGCCTGAGAGGTCGGGTGTTTTTATCTGAACCCTTAAAACCTCCAGCAGGCTACGTTGCACTATTGACGTGTTAGCACGCGGCGCTAACAACTTAGCGATGTGACATGTCTCGTAGAAAGCGTAAAAACACGTTGGACGCTTCTTCAGACGTGGGAAAATAACACTTCTTCTTAAGCTGAGCATGACGTCCCCTGGCTCGTTCACGGCCGAGCCAGACTGAGCTCGATAACATTGACCCAGCACAGCCACTGGGTCGTTGGAGCTGCCCCGTGACTGCCTGATGGAAAACCAGGGGGCTTCATCAGACTCGTAAAGTTTCTTGTTTTTGCTGGGGACCCCCTGTATTTTACCGCTCCCTCCTGCAGTCTTCCCCTATTAAAATTTAAAATGATTCTGTAAATTCCGTGTATCAATAGAAAAATCTCTGCCTCTGCCAGCTGCAGTAAATGTAGTCTCCAAATAATAAATAAGAGGTGCATTCATCTGTGTATCTCCTTTGATCTGCATTAGTGATATTCTCAGCACCAGAACAGTGAAGCAAATAAACAGATTCCTGAGTTTGTTAGTAATTTTATTTATTAGGTGCATCTAACCTGTTCTATTTTTCTCTGAAATTAGATCAAATCAGTGCTTCTATGGGTTGTTATTTATTTCCAATAGATCGGACATTGAGAAGAGCTATTTGCTGAGATGACGAGGTTACTGAAGGGAGTAGATGACGAGTCGGCATATCACAGAACCTCTCTGGGTAAATAAGATTTGTACAAATTTACCCCGTCTATGTGATGGATACTCCAACAAGCTGGGTCCAGTCTATGCCAATGCAGGACCTGGAAGGAGTAAGGTTGGGGATCGCAGGAAGATGAGTCCAGAAGCTGAGAAGATGAGTTGTTCCGAATGAGACGCACCCGTGAGGTTTGAAGCTTGACAGGGACACCCCTCCGCTTAACTGTTTCACCAGCTACCGGCTGAGGTAGGCCCAGTTAGCTGAGATGAAGGTCCAGGTAACTGAGGTGAAGACCCAGGCAGATGAGGTAGAGGCCCAGGTAGCAAGGGTAGAGACACCAGGTAACAGGTGCAGAGGCCCAATTAGCTGAAGCCTAAATAGCCGAGGTGGAGGCCCAGACAATAACTGCAGCCTAGTTAGTTATGATGAAAGCCTGGTTTGCTGAAATCCAGGTTACTGAGGTAAGGACCAGGGTTGCTGTGGTTGTAGTCTAGTCCGCTCTGGTGTCATGCCTGCTGGCTATGGTCTATCCAGGTCCAGGATTTATTTCAACATCACAGGTTAAAAGCAGTATTATCAAAAGTTGCACAGCCCCCAGGAATGATATAGATGTAACTGACTGGGTTTACCTGGGGGTGGCCTGGCATGCCCGTAGTCCAGAAATCTTGTGAACAGGAGATAGTGACTCCTCTTGACTGGGTGTGGATCAGGATGATCCGTTTCTGAAGGCACATCAACCCAGAATAGGTAGAGAGATACAGCCACAGTGAGGAAACATGATGGTGACACAATCCAAAGAATTTTGGCGTATTTAGAGCAGGACCTGCCAGTCTGCATGTCTAAGCCCTGGCAGCCATCTTGATAGAAAATGTGTTCCACTGTTTGGTCACATGTCTCGCCTGGGGAGACGAGTTAAGGCTGCACTGTTTGTGTTGGAAAGATGAAACCTGCGTCCTAAACCCTGACCCTGTTAGATGAAACATTTACTCTCATCACCTGCAGCAACTGTGAGTTGCTCCTAAAAGAAAGTGTTTAGTTTTCCCAACTCCCACTTTTTATTAGAGATTTAAAAACATCTGCAGTTGTATTTAAGCATTCGTTTGGGTTTAAGAGTGCTGAGGTTGACTTAAGTTACAGACTCACCCTGAAGTCACCACCAGCTAACCACCAGGTGTGTTTGCTTCCTGGATCAGCTCCACCATTAGGAAACGGGCCACGTTCCCAGGAGAGACCCTCCATGCTGGCTGACGTAGAGAAACAACAACGAAACCCTAGGAGATAACGTTTTAGGACACGATCTACGTTTGGCTGCCACCAGGAGCAGTTTGGTGCTGAGGTCATCTGTTGATCCTCAGGCTGGACACAGAAAAACCTCAGAACAAACAAACGAAGCAGGTGAATCAGAAGGACAGAAACAGACGGTTTAGATGCTCTTTACTTGGAGGAGGTTTACAGAAGAGTGTAATCCAGACTAAACTGTTGTTTTTCCCACTAATTAAAAGCAGAAACGTTCCCACTAGTTGGATAAGAAGAATGAATCTATGATCCTCTCCCGTTTATTCATGACGGATTTGGAATAAACGTGATTGTTATATTCCCTAAAGACCAGAGGCCAGACTTGGCTGCAGAAACTCAGACAAACAGAAATAGTTGAGCTGCAGAAAAGTCTGACATCAGTTTGGGACTTAAACTACTGATTGTAAAAAAAATCCTTTTTTTTTATGAGTTGCACAGACAGAGTCGATCCCTCGGTGCTGCTTTGCTTTTCTGTGTTTCATTTCTCTGGCTGGACCAGAACCGTTTGAAGTCAATGTCCTTCCCTGATTAGAAAAGTGAACCGTGGAGCAAGGAGAAACTCTCTGGAGTGATGTGTCATACTTTCATCTTGATCCGTCTTTTATCATATAAACATGACTTCCATATGTCACTGCACCAAGCTGAAGGGGAGATTGTGAACGTATTGAAGGCTTTGGGGAACAACACTGAGGTTAGACAGATGAATAAACTGCAGACATGAGAAGCTTGTTACTTTCAAACTGAACCTCAGGGATGAATTCAACATCCAGGCCTGGTCCCCCAATAATAAATGTATGATTATCTCCAGATGTGGTGAGACTGTGCATCCAGGTGAAAGATGGCAGCAGATGTGTGAGTGGCACCTAAGCAGCCCTTGTACCTGCCAGAGAGTCCAACACCAACAAACTAGTTGACCTTCAGCGACTCCTGGTTGAAGAATGGGATACCACTTCATTCTGAAATGGGACCACACTGGTGACCAGCAGGAGGAGGAGCCGTTATGCTGTGACTCCATGGATCTTCCACCTGCTTCTGAGGCTCCTGTTGGTGTTATTGAAAGTGTATAAATGGTCAGTGTTTAGTTTTTCCATGATTATTGTCAGAAACATCATCATTCAGACCCCCACAGGAGTTAATTCCTTCAAGTTTAACTGTGTCGATTACCCCGTAGATGCACAATCCTTTTAAACTGTACCACGACTATCTGGGTTAGCCTGAGATCTAAAACACTGAGTGGAGTTAATAAAACGAACAGGAGTTCATGGACTCTTGACTAGAAGCATAATTAATGAAAATGACCGTAACTGAATGGTAGTCTGGATAGATGGTAATCTAGTGGGTAAAAATCACCAGAAACTTTCTTCATTTCAATTCAATTCAATTCAAGTTTATTTATATAGCGCCAAATCACGACAAGAGTCGTCTCAAGGCACTTCACATAATAAACATTCCAATTCACAGTTCATTAAGCCAATCAGAAATAATGTTTCCTATATAAGGAACCCAGCAAATTGCATCAAGTCACTGACTAGTGTCAGTGACTATACAGCAATCCTCATACTAAGCAAGCATGCAGCGACAGTGGAGAGGAAAACTCCCTTTTAACAGGAAGAAACCTCCAGAGAATCCTGGCTCAGTATAAGCAGCCATCCTCCACGACTCACTGGGGATCGAGAAGACAGAGCAGGCGCACACACACACACACACACACACACACACACACACACACACACACACACACACACACACACACACACACACACACACACACACACACACACACACACACACACACACACACACACACACACACACACACACACACACACACACACACACACACACACAGACACAAGTAATGTGTCTATAGTTATATTGTGATGTCTTAGTAAATATTGTATTTGGTGAAAGATAAACTTTATTGTATTTATCCTAGTGGATCTATAATTAAACGGATAAACTAGTATTAGCACATCAAAAGTCAATGAAAACAAAAAGTTATTATCAGGAGAGAGAGAATGTATTAGTGGTTAGCAGCAGTGTGCTAGTCGATGGCCCCCTCCATGAGGCCACCACAGCTCAGCAGAACGTCATCGCAGCTTCTTCTGGGGAGAAAAACACTCACAGAGAAAATAAAGTTAACAGCTGAAATTGCACAAAATAGTACAGTTAAAGAGCAGACTGTAGAAGAAAGCAGTAGAGTGTGAAAAGTGGTCAGTGTGTCCTCCAGCAGTCTAAGCCTATAGCAGCATAACTACAGAGTTAACTCTGGATAACCTATCCTATTTAGATGTAGGCATGTTGGAGGCAGGGCAAGGGAGAGCCGTCTTTACCGACTGTACACTCCACCTCCCTGTAATCCCCCACTTGTCCAGATTTAGGCTAACATCAGATTTTAACTATAAGCCCTATCAAATAAAAATGTTTTAAGCCTATTCTTAAAAGTAGACAAAGTGTCTGCCTCACGGACTAAAGCTGGGAGCTGGTTCCACAGGAGAGGAGCCTGATAACTAAAAGGTCTGCCTCCCATCCTAAGTTTAGATATTCTTGGAACCACCAGTAGACCTGCAGTCTGAGAGTGAAGTGCTCGGTTAGGAACATATGGAACAATCAGATTACTGATGTATGATGGACCTTGATTATTAAGAGCTTTATATGTGAGAAGAAGGATCTTAAAATCTATTCTGAATTTAACAGGTAGCCAATGTAGGGAAGCTAAGACAGGAGAGATATGATCTCTCTTTTTAATTCTCATCAGAACTCTAGCTGCAGCATTTTGGACAAGCTGAAGACTTTTAACTACATTCTGTGGACTTCCTGAGAGTAATGAATTACAGTAATCCAGTCTTGATGTAATAAAAGCATGAACTAGTTTTTCAGCATCACTCCTGGAAAGGATGCTTCTAATCTTAGCAATATTCCGAAGGTGGAAAAAGGAAATCCGACAAACTTGTGAAACCTGGGATTTGAATGACATGTCCTGGTCAAAGATAACACCAAGGTTCCTTGCTTTGTTCTCGGAGATTAATGTAATGCCATTAAGGTCAGGCGATTGGCTAAGCAATTTCCTTTTCTGGATTTCTGGTCCAAAGATGAGAACTTCCGTCTATTTTGATTTAAAAGCAAGAAGTTAAGAGTCATCCAATTTTTTATGTCCTCAAGACAAGCCTGTAATCTACCCAACCGATTAGGTTCATCAGGGTTAATGGATAAATATAACTGAGTATCGTCAGCATAACAGTGGAAGTTTATCCCATGCTGTCTAATGATTTTACCAATTGGGAGCATATATATAGTAAAAAGAATTGGTCCAAGCACTGAACCCTGTGGTACTCCGCAAGTAACCCTGGAGTATGAAGAAGATTTGTCATGTACATTTACAAAATGAAATCTGTCAGACAGGTAGGATTTAAACCAGCCTAACGCTGCTCCTTTGATCCCTACAACATGTTCAAGTCTTTCTAAAAGAACATTGTGATCAACTGTGTCAAAGGCAGCACTGAGATCTAACAAGACTAGAACAGACACAAGATTCTTATCTGAGGCCATAAGAATATCATTTGTAACTCTCACTAATGCAGTTTCAGTGCTGTGATACTCTCTAAAACCAGACTGAAATTCCTCAAACAGAGCATTAGTGTTTAAATGCTGACATACTTGGATGGCCACTATTTTCTCCAGGACTTTGGATAAAAATGGAAGGTTAGATATTGGTCTGTAATTCATTGGGTCATCTGGATCCAGAGAAGGCTTCTTAAGTGAAGGTTTGATTACAGCAACCTTAAAATCTTGTGGTACATACCCATTTACTAAGGATAGATTGATTATATCTAGAATGGGGGCAGTAACCAAAGGAAATGCATCTTTAAATAATTTGGTTGGGATTGGATCCAAAATGCAAGTTGAAGGTTTAGATGAAGCTAATATTTTTGATAACTCTGAAAGCTCAACTGGATCAAAACGGTTCAAGCACAGATGAGGTTCTAGAGTCACCTCTGAAGCTGCCTCACTTACTGAGGAAGAAGAAATCGCATTAGGGAGGATGCTAAAGATTTTGTTTCTAATAGAATTAATTTTACTTGTAAAAAATCCCATGAAGTCATTGCTGCTGAGGGCTAAGGGAATTGATGGCTCAGAGCTACGATTCTGTGTAAGTTTAGCAACTGTACTGAAAAGAAATGTAGGATTATGCTTATTCTCCTCAATTAATGCTGAAAAATAAGCAGTTCTAGTTTGTTGAAGCTTATTTTTATAAAGCAAAAGACTATTTTTCCAGGACAGGTAGGCCTCCTCATGGTGCGTAGAGCGCCATGTTCTCTCCAATTTCCTAGAGTTTTGTTTTAAGGCTCGTAGATGAGAGTTAAACCAGGGAGCCAACTTCCTGTCCCTAATTACCTTCTTTTTTAAAGGGGCAACATCATCTAATGCCACACGTAAAGAGGAATTCACATGATGAACTAAGGCATCAATTTGTGAGGGGCTAGAACTGAAAATATTGCCCTCTGCTACATGCCTCTGAGATGCTGAGGACAGTAAAGATGGAACAGTTGATTTAAAAGACGCAACAGCGTTGTCAGATAGAGACCGACTATAATGAAATTTACTTTCATGTCTCGAGAACTCAGTTATAAAAAACTCAAAGGTTATCAGAAAGTGGTCCGAGAGGACTGGATTATGTGGAAAGATTGTTATTTCCTCACACTCAATGCCATAAGTCAGAACAAGGTCCAATGTATGATGGCAGGAGTGGGTGGAGCTATGTATTCTTTGAGTAAAACCAATTGAGTCTAAGATATTACTAAAGGCTACATTGAGGCAATCATTTTCGATGTCCACATGAATGTTGAAATCCCCCACTACAATGACCTTATCAGTATTTAGCACCAAATCAGATAAAAAATCAGAGATCTGATCCAAAAACTCAGAGTAAGGGCCTGGTGGACGATATAAAACTACAAACAAGAGTGGTTTTACAGTTTTGCAATCTGGATTAGGAAAACTAAGAATAAGATGTTCAAACGAACTGTAGCTATTAATCTGTAAGGGACTGATTAATAAGTCCGAATGAAAAATGGTTGCCACTCCTCCTCCTCGCCCTGTACTTCGAGCAATGTGATGATTTAAATAATTTGAAGGAGTCGACTCGTTTAAGCTAACATAGTCCTCTTGCTGCAGCCAGGATTCTGTGAGAGAGAGCAAAGAGATCTGATTATCACAAATCAACTCATTAACTAACAAAGTCTTAGAAAAAATGGATCTAATGTTCAACAACCCACATTTAATTTTTCTAGTTTTCTGCTCAGTTGAATTTGTTCTAATATTTATGAGATTTCCATGATTTGCTTTATTAAGCCTGATATTTAATCTGTGTGATTTTGGCCGTGGGCAGGACACTGTCTCTATGGGGTAGTGGGTGGGTAGCAGTACAGAAGCTGCAGAGGGGTGGGTTAAACTACGACTCTGCTTCCTGGTCTGGACCCTGGGTTGTCATGGAGGACTAATAAAACTGGCCATATTCCTAGAAAGAAGAGCTGCACCATCCAAAGAGGGATGGATGCCGTCTCTCCGCATCAGACCAGGTTTTCCCCAAAAAGTTTTCCAATTATCAATGTAGCCCACATTCACTCCTGAAGAGAAGTGTTGTCTATAAAACTTTAGACCCAGATCTTCTCTGTTTGTGTTTTTATTGCCGAACGCCAGTGAAACAAGATGTCATTCTTCCACAATTCAAACCTTGAAATCCCTTGGGGCAAAGGTGATGCAGGACGTAAGTGGTTGCTAAAAACAGAGGGTTGCAGGTTTGAGTCCCTCTCAGTCTGTTGCTGTTGTGCCCTTGGGCGAGACCCTTCATCTGCCCTGCCTGCTGATGGTGGTCGGAGGAAAGCCAGCCGCTGTGGTTACTTTCTGGCTTATCAACACCAGCGTGGGAATGTGTGCACGTGTGGGTGAATATCTGTTTTGTTGTAAAGCACCTTGTGGGGTTGTATGACTCTAGAAGGTGCCACATGTCCCTACAACCATCAGCTTCTGTAACAACCTTTTAAATAATAACTAAAAGAATATTATTCATTTTATTGTTGATGTGACAGTTTGGAAGAACATGTATTCCCCTCTGAGATTATCAAAGTGTATCTGAATTAGAACAGATGCAGCCCCATTTTTACCTCATCCCCTTCACTCTGGACTCGGATCACACCCTTCTCTTCATGATCAGTAAGAGCTCTGCTGGGTCATGGAGCATCATGATGCTGCTTTGCTCTCATTACATCCCTGGAACGCCCTCACCATACATCACACAAATATCCCTCAGTGTACGTTTGTGACTGACCACGCCCGTCCACGCTGCACCCTAATGCAGCTACGAGATAGTAGACGCTGCGTGCTAGCTTGATGCACATAGTGAGGCCATCGCTCAGGTGTCCTTCTTTAGGCCTGCTAATGTCTACAAACCCCACATGATGACTCTTCTCCCACCCAGTACCATGTTATTTTACCTTTAGGATGATGAAGCACCATGACCCCTTGTAGAGGAGAATATGCCTTTTTTTAGACTTTGATAGAACCCTGAAAAGACTTCCTGCGCTGTGGCCATTTTCCACGTCAGAGTGAGGTCTTCGTCCCATGTGAGGGAACCTTGCTTCAATGAGAAACCACGTGACCATGAAATACGGGACTCTAGTATTCCTCTGTTGGTTGAATCCGTCCCTGCACCAATAGGATGCTGTTATGGGTTTGATGACTGAGTTTCATTGGAACTTGGCATTCATCCAGTTCAGAAAAACCCTTGTACCTCACGTAAAAACTTCCTGAGCAGCTTCCAATATCACTGCATCGGCCGGCTCTTGGCACGTGACTTGGTGGTTTGGAGGACTCCCCTATGACTTGTGGAGAAAGAGCACGTAGGAGGGGGGTGGAGGGATGAAGAGAAGGATGAGGGGTGAAAGGTACAGTCATGCTCTCTCCCTTGTTTGTTTCCGTTTGGCGTTGAAAGACGATCCTTTTATCTTCACTCGTATACTGGTGTTAGTCGTCCCATGAGGCGAACGCGCTGAGCTTTATCTTGTGGAGATTTTAAGGGGGACGATGAGGAGGCGTAGCGTTCCTAGACCCTTGGTGTTTAAGTGGTCTGACTGATAACGCCATCGGAGATCTGTGTCTGCAGCACCGAGAGTGGAAACCTGTTTATAGTAACTGGTGCCTGACTGTAGCAACACCTCCACAATGGCCAGGACATCAGATTACAGATGATGTGTACACGACTCTGACTAAACACTGGTAGGAGATAAACATCCTTGTTAAAGCAACAGCAGGTGAAGGCTACAGCACAGAGGAAGCTGTTGGTCTTTGGCACGTTGCAGTAACTTCTTCTTCATCAGACAGATGTCAGGGCCATTTTTTTTGTGCTTTGCATAACTACTCCTTCGCTGTCCAGGGTGCTGAACTATGAGCCGAAAGGTCAAATGGGTCTTATAATCAGGGAGACAGAGCATTTGTTGACAATAACATCAGGAGTGCCCCTGAAATGCTTTTTGTTTACAGGAAGCGTTACGGTACGTAAGGCACGCTACACATATACAACGCGGATCAGGTCCTAATCGGTTTCCTGCAGCTTTAGGGCTTATCACACAGATACGCCACTCAACCACACAAGGAATGCATAAATAAAAACAAAAAGCTGTTGGCTTTTGTGCCCCTTGCGGCTCACCTTGTGCACATCTGCACGGCTCCTCAGCCATCTCACAATTGGATGCATTGTTCTAAAGATGCTTCTTATCAGGTAAAGGTTGGACTACTCTGTGGAGATGCTGCTGGCGGCGGCCCTGCTGCAGGACGTGGTCCACCACCTGAGAAATGTAAACTAACGCAGTCACCATGAAAAGTGCACATAGTTCAGCACGTGGATGGTGGAGAATCCACTTCCAGGTGGGGAGGACATCTGTGTCTGTCCCAAGAGCCTTCCTATGAACCACTTTTTATTAGAATGCACAGACACGTCTCATCGGTGTGCATCTATAACTTCAACATCGACTTGATTCAAGATGGCTGCCACAGCTAGTCAACTTCAGTTAACACATCCTTAGTAGCAACTCAGTAAAATCTAAGCATTTTAAGCTACAGTCAGAGGTTTTAGGAGCCGAGGGTCATTACCAACACAGACTGATTGTGAAACATGTTTGTCTCAAGCGTAGCCGTTAAGCTAATCCAGAGTCAACCCTTTGATGGCAAAAATCTCATGTACCTCTTGTTGGGTTTTGTTGAAATTATCAGGAATTATTAGTCGTAAAGTTCAGAGCAGATTATAATAAAATATAGGTGTCTATCTTAGAAAAGCACGTGTTCAGCGGTTTAACGTTTGAGTGAACTTGACTGATGCTCGCCGCCAGGGCTGACCGACACAAAAACAGATTTATTTGGACTAACATATAGCTAAAGCTTCATGTGGGTTTAGCTGTAAGTCATTTTAAATATTTGATCAGGCTACATTCATCTCATTCTCAATGGCGGTAGAAATGCTTGGTCTTAGATTTCTTTAGGATCAGTCGAGTGTTTGTACCGTTTAAAGTTGAACTTTTTGGACCAGGACGTGATGTTGAATGAAAAATGACACAGAAACTCCAAAGACAGGAAAGGCTTTTAGAAGATTAGAGATCTAATATTACAAAATGGTAGGATGGTAGAAAATTATTATAAATGAAGTCCAGACTGATTCTGATCAGCTGGAGTCGTTGTGTCATTTATCCGTGAAGATCTGCTCCAGCCACAGAAGTTTCTTCTTCCCACACTCCAAAAACAAGTCAGGTTCATTAGTGACTTGATTTGCCTGTGAAGGATAAATGTGTACGTAGAGAAAAGTACACTTCAGTCATCCTTGTAGTGCCACATAAACATAAAACAGCTTCAGTTGAGAGAATGCAGCTTTGTGTGTCCAAAGCGTCTTTAATGCAGGAGAGGACAAACAGATGGATGTCCTTGGATTTCTCCTCCTAAGTGGGGCCTCCGCCTGACACCAAACGCTGGTTCTGCCTCTCAAAAGTCTACATCAGTGCGGCTTCTCTTCCTTCGTGTTCCCTGATACTTTCACATCTACAACATGCCATGAATGTAGACACAAACATTTCTACATTCACTTACAAACAGAAACAGGTTTTGGCTCACAGGAAGGGTTCGTATAACCAGAAACCACCATGCAGATACGATCTGAGGGGTCGACGGCATTTGGATTGAGAGATTTAATGACTGGCTTCTGCATTTCAGTGGTTAAACATGCAATCCCTCTGATCTGCCTTTTGTTTAACGGTTTACAGTAAAACTAAACATGATTCATAAGGTGTCCTCAAAGGCACAATTCACTAACTTTTATTCATCAGTGTAGAAACCCTTAAAGATCAGGAATACTGAGAAACCATGTTTTAATGATTATGTCTGATTCTAACGGGTCACTCTGAGTGTTTCATGCAGGCTGAACATGAAAATAGGCTCCTACACCTATCTCCTGCTTTAGCTTCTGATAGAAAACAGATGGTGAAACTCTAGGATTAGAAAAGCCTGACAGATCTACGTCACACTGTCACTAACATTCATGGACTCACCCATCTGGACTAATGACGGGGAAGGCTGTTGTTGGTTTAGCGTCCAGGAAACAGCAGAGAACGTCTCGGCTGGTAGAAGCTAACCGTTAGCATTAGCAACTCTACCACACAGCAAAACTCCTCCAGGCTTGTGTTATTTGTGGTAATAAAACATAATCCTTGCAGAGCAGACAGAGTCAGTGGTAGAGCTGTGTTGCTGTTAGCCATCAGAGGCGAGATGTCTGAATATCAGGAAGTAGGACTCCAGATCCTGTCACTGAAGCTACTTTCTCCTCCGGCTGAGTTCTATGTCCTCAACCAGGTGCACCAGAGCTTTTATTCCCCAGAAAACTTTTTACAAGGCACCAATTCCTCCTAAAGACTGCTGCAGATGTCTTAACATCAGCAAAGTTGGTCATTAACAGTTGAGATCAAATCAAACCCTTTCACATAGACTTTTCCCTGGAATGTGCATCTGGAGAAGCTGAACGCATTTATCCCATTCCTGTTGCTACCATACTCTCAAGGTCAAACATGTCAAAGCTTGGTCCTGCTCTCCAGAGATCGACTGATCTGAAAAACATGGCCGGCCTGTGATGCCAGCCAGCCACATCCAGATTCAGGATTCAGGATTTCTCTCTCCTTTCCTTAAAATTGCAAGCAGGCGTTCCCCCCTGCCTTTCTCTCATCTTTTCTACCCCAGCATCCTCCCCTGGTAACCTGCAAAATTAGGACAAATTTTCCCAACACAAAACACGTAGCATCAAGATGTTGACAGGATCATGCACAACCAGGAAATACGATTAGCATCGTTCTCCTAAAACAGCAACAATTATTCCTAAATGAGCGGAGCTGAGCGAGTGAGCCGGCAGCGTGAGGTGGAATGTAAGGGTCGGCCAAACCGGGACGCAGTTAATTTATAATGCAACTAAAGGGAAGCATTTCAAAGTGCTTACTGTGAAAAATGTGGTGTGAAAAGGAATAATGGGTGTCATGATCATGCCCTGATCTCTGTGTTTTCCTGTCTCCCTGCAGCAGCAGCAGTAATCTAGTTGATTAATTCCACCTGTGCTGCTCCCTGTTTAAGCACCTGGCTCCTGCTGCTCAGTGTGAGATCGTCTGCTGCCCTGTCACAGTCCCTCGAGCGTGTCTGTCTGTCTGTCTGTCTGCCTGCCTGCCTGTCTGTCTGCCTGCCTGCCTGCCTGTCTGTCTGCCTGTCTGTCTGTGGAACCTGTCTATTGCCTCAGTTCCAGCCTGAATCTGAGTATTCACCTTCATCGACATCCCTCACCGCTGCTGTTTTCAGAAGGTCAGTCACTCTTCAGATTAAGACATCTGAATCATCTCCCTCGCTGACTGTTTTCTGTCTCCCACGCCACCTGGAACTGACTTCAGCTGGTCCCTATCGCTTTTTAACAAGTCCTTAAATAAACTCTTTAAAACTTTCTCTATGTTTGGCTGTTGTTGGATCCGGCTGATCGTCACTAGGTCTGACCGTGACAATGGGATTGTGATTTTCCTCAGATGCTGCTTTTACGTGCTGCTACTTAAAGTGATTACAGGTGAGTATGTCAGAAATTAAAAGAAGGGACTGAAACTGGCTCTGTGGTCCGCAGGATTCTGTGTCATGGTAGAAAAATCCAAGTCAGTGGCCACAGCAGACCTTACAAGGCCAAAACACCCGTTTCTGAATCACCATGTTTTAATGAGCAGGCAGGAAAACACAGCGTGTTCCTGGTTCATAAACAAAACGAAGACACCGTAGGTGCCAGGACTCGTGGTCCTCCCTTATCTCTGCTCTGAGATCCCGCAGTAGATAAAACGCTGATGGTGCACCCAGATTGGAGCTTTTAAAGAAATGAAACGGGAATCTTCTGTCCTCCCAGAATGAACAATGTTCACAACTCGGATCAACAAACTCCCAGTCTTGTTCCCTTTTATCCCGCATCTCTCCTGACTGTCACAGTTGTTTCTTGGCATCGTTTCACATTGAAAAGATGTTTTTGGCTGAAGGTGCAGCCAGAGCTTCTTGTCTTTGTTCTCGCCCCTCTCAGGCTGAGATTGATGGGCCGTGTAAGCAGTCCTGTTCCCTTCAGCACATCCATCAGCTTTATTCTCAATTAAGATGAGTTAGAGCAAAACGGGGTCCTACTCTAAAGAGTACGATTACATGGTTGTTGCTGTTTCGAGTGACTAAACGCCATTGAAGAGGTGCTGGACCTTCACTCATCCTCTTCCTTAATTGCGGCGCTGACTCCTAGGAGACTTCACTGGACCGGCCGCAACGGTGCTTGTGTGTCAAATTTAAAAAATGCATTAAATAATGAAAAAAAAACTCCAGTGGAGTGTATCATCACAGCTCAAACTCCTGATGAGAGGTAATCTGCTGCTGCATCTGACTCAGTTCCTTTAGGCTGAGTCATCCGGGAGAAACGTCCCCCGAGCTTCCTGCTGCTATTTAAATGGGATCCTGCAGGGATTCATCCTGGAAGTCAGTGGAATCATGTAGTGAGCGAGTTAACAACTATTTAGATTTCATCTTTCTGTCCATTCATCCACCCGCTTGTAACTGATGGGGTGAGTGAGTGTGTGTGTGTGTGAGTGAATAAGTGAGGGTGTGTTTATGTTTATTTATTTGGCAGACACTTTTATCCAAAGCGACTTACAATGTATAACCTATAGGGCATGTTGTGATCTGTGGGGGAAACCGGAGTACCGGGAGGAAACCCACGCATGCATGGGGAGAACACGCAACTCCACGCAGAAAGGCCGCAGCCGAGTTTCGAACCTGCAACCTTTGTGCTGCGAGGCAACAGTGCTAACAACTGTGCCACCATGCAGCCCATATGTGTGTGTGTGTGTGTGAGTTGAGTGTGTGTGAGTAAATAAGTCACAACATTTTCACACAGTTTTTTTAACATTACAAGTTACTATTACTTCAAGATGCTATTACCACCCTTATTTATCTCTTAAACAGTTGCTACTGGTCTGCTTGCTGCATCCGAGCCAGGCTGCTGTTTTGTACCTTGAAGTGCCGACCATACACACACACACACACACACACACACACACACACACACACACACACACACACACACACACACACACACACACACACACACACACACACAGTTAAACTTGATGGTTTTCATCTGCTTCATGACATGTGTCCCTCTGCAGCATTCCACCAAACCAAGTTATGGGTTTTATTTGATTTGTGCTGCTTGTGCCCTCCTTCATCATTGTTAGGATCCTGTAGGCCTGTCCAGGCATGGATTTGTTCAACGCATATATGAATGCATGCACACACACACGTTCATGTTTATTGGTCCCACGTGTTTGAGAGAGCTATCGAGGCGAGCTGCAGCTCAGTATAATTGGAGTGTGGTCGCCTCGGCTTTCTGCAGTGCAACCATATCTACAGCTTCCAACGTGGAGCCAGGAAATTCAAACAGACAGGTTGCTTCTAAGCTCTGCCAGCAGGAAAATATGCTTTCTTATCCACCTGTTTCAGAAATGTGGAACAAACAAAGGCATGCATTTTGGCTTTCAGAGTTGACTTACTACCTTTATGATTTTTCTCCTGATTAAAAGAAGCTTGGTCTGTTTGAGGTTTGAAGGGTTAGGGTTACTCTCCAAGATTTCTGCAGGAATATTTACTTGCAGGTTGTGACTGTAGATTTTTACAACTAGTTTACTCTTGTATGGGTTAAGCTTGTAACACATTTTATATTTACATGCTCTGAAAGGTAAAAATCCTTGTAAACTAGGGATGTAAGAAAATATCGATATGGCAATATATCGTGATATTTTTTCCAGCAATATTATATCGATATTCAAAAGCCGTGTATCGGAAATATCGATATGGCAATATATCGTGATATCTATTCCTGCGATTATTACATCGATATTCAAAAGCCGTGTATCTAATCTTTGAAAGAATTTACATGCAAACATTTGTGTATTTTCTTTTTGTTTTGTGCAATTCAATCGCCACCCGCTAGTTGGCAGCAGTGTGCAACGGGTTTTGTTTCCACCAATGAAATGTAAATCCCTCCAACATGGGTCAGATACCTCATGTTAAACATGTTACGTATCAGTTTGGACTGTTTATTGAACATTCTTACAAAAAATTCAGTAAAAAAATTGCTTGTAACGTCTGACTGAATGTATTGCAATATATCGTGATATATCGTATCGTCTCCCCTGTATCGTGATATGTATCGTATCGCCAGAATTTCAACAATACACATCCCTGTTGTAAACGTATTCCTTGTTCAGCTTCTATCCAACATGTAAGTTTTGATCAGTGAGAGCTTGGGAAACCTGCAGACCTGTCATGTAAACAGTCCGAATTACTGACACATGTAGAAAGGCCTTAGCAGCTTTGTGCAGACCACAAAACAACTTCCTCTGAGGGAGATAATCCCTGTTCATGATTGTACATTGCAACCCTGACAATCTGGAGCTTTTTACGGTAAATGGCCTCAACTCAAACTCCTTTGATTATTAATGATAACATGCTACAGCAGTGCCAGGAAACATCCGATTGGAGATAAATGTAGAATAAACCACACAATAAGCTGGATGTGTAATCTTAAAATGTGAGTGTTAGGAAGTTTGACGTGACTTTGTTAAAAAAACGTAATCTCTGAACTTTATTTATGATTTTGGAGCAAAACACGAATGTTTACAAAAAATGGGAACGTTGTGTTTTTGTTAAAGCACGTTGCACACAGGCTGCAGCAGCCCTGGGATCTGAGTCCAGTCGCTCCGTCCAAACTGCCTCCTTCTCAGCCTCCAGTAGATGGTCAGATAGTCACAGAGTGTTACACGACATCATAAAATCATTAAAGACAACAGTGAATTGTGAAGGAAACCTGCCAAACACGCACTCCAAGGAAAAAAAAACATCTGAAAGCATGAAAAGAAAGGTAAATGAGAAATAGGAATTAGCATAAACTCCATCCAGTGGAAAAATCAGCATATTAAACTACAAATCTGGCTTTTGTTGGGCGTTTCTTCATGCTCCTCATCAAAACAACACGTTAATAATCTTAAACTAAGTAGTAACACGTTGGTTGTTGCTGGGGCCACTAACACCCATTAGTTCATGTTCTCTGTTCCTACCTTGCCCGAGTCATGCCCTGCTGAAGTTTCCAGGTGTAATCACCTCTACCTACCCACCTGATCTGGACCTCCCGCCTCCGCCTCCACGGTCGTCATTACTTATTTTACAGTTTTTTTTTAAGGTGAAGGGAAAATCTGAAGGATTTTGTCATTGTGATAGATAGAAATTTACACCCGACACATGCAGGTGTGCATACATTTTACATCTAGAGAACATCGCAGAGGTAAAAAAATCAATCAAGAACAGAGTCCCATCAGAGTATCCGAGCATTATCTCACACTTAGACACCATTCTCAATGCATTTCACTTCTGAAGAGCTGTGGACAGCAGCTCGGAGTGCGTTTGTGGGTCACAGGTCAGCGCTGCAGAACCGCAAGAGTGCATGCAGGAGGATTTTCTCCTGCTGAGGCAAGTGTTTCAGCTCTGGAAACTCTTCAGACACTTGCTGACTTCTCATTTAGAGAAATGTTCCCTGATTTTAATTCAATTAAATTCGATTCAAGTTCATTTCTAAAGTGCCAAATCAGGACAAGAGTCATCTGAAGGCACTTCACATAGTAAACATTCCAATACAGGTAAGTTCATTAAGCCAATCAGTAATGAGTTTCCTATATAAGGAAGCCAGCAGGTTGCATCGAGTCACTGACTAGTGTCAGAGTCTTTACAGCAATCCTCATACTAAGCAAGCATGCAGCGACAGTGGAGAGGAAAACTCCCTTTTAACAGGAAGAAACCTCCAGAGGATCCTGGCTCAGTATAAGCAGCCATCCACCACGACTCACTGGGGATCGAGAAGACAGACACACACACACACACACATACACACACACACACACACACACACACACACGCACGCACGCACGCATGCACGCACGCACGCACACACAGATATAACCTAATAGATGATCCCCATATTTCAACAATACACACTCCTGGGCCCGGTAGAACCTCCGTGCCATCCTGGATTAGTGCAAACGTGTCAAACTAGTGAGTTACTCCATCATCTGGAAGATTTCTTCTGGTAAATTTTCAATAAACATTACCAGAGTTATATCAACATACACAAACAGCGGTAAAACTGGCAGCACATTATTTATTCATCTGTAGATGACTGAATTATATTGGGACAGATGATGGAGCTAAGACCTGGTGTCGGCTGAGAGCTCCTGGTGGAGCACAGAAATGAAATATTTAACAAAAGTAAACAAACGGAACCGATTTTGGTTCTGAACATGAACAGAATCCTCTCCGGTGTCCAAATTGGGTCACAGGTCTTCTGAGTCAAACGGTCTAAAACATGTCTGCACCTCCGGTAGTGATATCCAGCTAGCGGGTCGGAGTTCAGTTGAACTTCTCTGGTAATCCGATATCTGTTCTGGTCGCCGTGTCCCAGTGAAAAAACCAATGTGACCGACTAGCAGAGGCTTCAGAAGTTACATCTGACTGATGACACGTTGTTCTGCTATAACGCTAATGCAAAATCACCGGAGTCGAGTTGTTTACTACAGCTGTTTCAGCTGAAACCAGCTGCTCAGGGCTTAGACCGGAAGTTAGCTTCTGTTTTTACAAAGCCGATCACAAACATCAGATGTTCTTAAAACTCCAGCCGTGAAAATCCAAAAACTTTTTTCATCTCAGGTTTCAATACTTCTTCACACGTGCTGTTCAAAGGATTTAGCCTCTGGCCGATATCTTTAATTTTATAAGGGTGCTGATACTTTTATATGCAGATGTTTATAATGATGTCAACGATTTATGTACATACACCCATATGCTCATCTGTTGAGCCACATTTTTACCTCTAACCCCGGCTTTCCACAGGAGCCGTCAGCAGCACGTTACTGCAGCAGCACGTCATAGCTGCTGATAGGAACCGCTGTGGTCAACAGAACCTTTTCCACCAGAGCCGTCAGCAGCGCGAGTCGGCCGCATCTCAGGAGCAGCATGTCGCGGGCTTTACGCGCCGGTTCTATTTTCTACGCGCGACGCCTCTGAAACGGGTCAAGTTCGACATTTTTGGGGAAGGAAAGACAGGAAATCGGACGCGGAAATGGAGAGAAGCTCCCGAGATTTTCAGAATAAAGAACGTACTGCCTTCCGGTTGCTTTACTTTAAAAAAGGTTACTAACTGTGCGGCCCCGTGAGAAGTTATCACCTAGCTAGCGGTCTCCTTTGTTTTTCAGGTCCGTATTGGCGATTATAAAACGGACAGAACATAAAACACAAACCATGCTGTAGTTTTCTCCTGCTTGTTGTTGTGTTTACTGACGAAGTCACTCGTGTGACTTCGTGCTCGGTCGGTGACAGCTGCTCCCCTGCTGCTTCGCGTCTCGTGGGAAGAGCCAAGCAGCCGCTTACGCGAGCAAGACGTGCTGCTGCAGTAACGTGCTGCTGCAGTAACGTGCTGCTGACGGCTCCCGTGGAAACCCGGGGTAAATGTACTGCGGCAGAAAGCTGTGACTCAAACTAACTTCAGCTGAAAAGAGCAACTTCTGCTAATAAACTAATGTTTAACGTTCTCATTACTCCATTACAACGATAATAAAATCTACGTGTTTTAACTTTTGCTGTTATAGCAAAAACAGCTGCAGACCTAAAGCCTTATTTTCTTTCTGGAGATCATCTGAAACACACTACTTCTGTTTTAAAACCGTTCTCAAATATCCATGCAGTGTGGAGCAAAGTTCAACAGATATACAAAATCAATCAGAGAAATAAACACAGAGACAAGCTTAAATCCTGTTAGATGGACTTCTCCTTCCTTAAGCTGATAAGACAGACGGGAGTGAAGGTGTTCACTATCATCAGACACATGAACTCCCAGTCCAACTGGAGGAACTGGGATGAGGATCTGGATGCTGGCGGTTTGATAAGAAGGAATGTAAAAGGTTTGGCAACTTTATTTAGATGTTAGAACGAAACAAAATCAGCAGCATAAAGGAAGCTGCTCACAACTGTCAGCTTCAGAGGAATGTAACCTGAGTTACTGAATTAGGATTATCTGTTGCATCCACGACAACCTGCACTGGCAGAAATCTGATTGCTTAATCTAATGAAAGCAAACAGCGTGATGGGTGGTAACTAAGTGCACACTGACAGATATTTGTTTACATCAGCTGTTGGATCCACAGACAGAATTTCAGCTTTCACAACCAGGAGGAGTGAGTAGGTTATCTACACCGTCATCAGGTTAGCCACCCATGCTTCCAGATGAATCTCTTCTCATTTCAACACTGCTGGAGGTCATCTGAGGCTTGTTTACATTTGTGCTGTTTGGAACTGGAAATATTGAAAAGGTTCTTTACTCACATTTGAGTACATCTGCAATGGTCTCCAGTAAGAATGGGTACCTTGTAAGTTGTTCCCGGTGAGAGTTGGACTCCGCCAAGGCTGCCCTTTGTCACCGATTCTGTTCATAACTTTATGGACAGGATTTCTAGGAGCAGCCGAGGTGTTGATGGGATCTGTTTTGGTGGTCTGAGGATCGGGTCTCTGCTTTTTGCAGATGATGTGGTCCTGTTGGCTTCATCAGAAAGTGATCTACAGCTTTTGCTGGAGCGGTTTGCAGCCAGGAAAAGTGAAGCAGCTGGGATGAGAATCAGCTCGTCTAAATCCGAGTCCACGGTCTTGAGTCGGAAAATGGTAGAACGCCTTCTCCAGGTCAGGGACGAGGTCCTGGCCCAAGTGGAGGAGTTTAAGTCAAGCTCACGAGTGAGGGAAAACTGGAGTGAGAGATCGACAGGCGGGTTGGTGCTGCGTCTGCAGTGATGCAGGCATTGTGCTGGTCTGTTGTGGTGAAGAAAAAGCTGAGCTGGAAGGGAAAGCTTGCAATTTACCGGTCGATCTACATTCCTACCCTCACCTATGGTCCTGAACTTTGGGTAGAGACTGAAAGAACGAGAGCCAAGCGGCCGAAATGAGTTTTTCCCGCAGGGTGGCTGGGCTCTCCCTCTGAGATGGGGGAGAAGTTCGGTCATCCGGGAGGGGCTTGGAGTAGACCCGCTGCTCCTCCACATCGAGAGGAGTCAGTTGAGATGGCTCGAGCATCTGGTCAGGATGCCTCCTGGACGCCTTGGAACTTCCCCAGAGGAGCTGTAGCTGTGTAGAGGGAAGTCTGAGACTCACCACTTTGGCTGCTGCCACCGTGACCTGACGAAGAGAATAGACGGGCGGAGATCCACAGGCTAGTGGGCGGAGCATATAAATTCTATGATTACACAGCCCACCGAGCCAGGGGAGTCATCTGATTGGTGGATGTTTCAAAGTGTTTTGAGACAGGTCTTTCAGATCTCACTCTTCAGCCTTCTCTGAGGGCTGAATCAGAACTAATCTTTGTTTATCCAAACTGAGGTTGTTCAAGTTTCTATCTCTACCAGGTAAGATGATAACTGCTCATGTTCTTTCCACTGAACACAAGACAAAATTGGTCTCTTACTGTTTCTCTTCATGTTTATTGTGAGATAACTGTTCTTTTTAACCATTATTGTGTGTTGCTGGGCTAAAGTGAAAGCACTTAACATAGCAACTTTGTCAGGTTTAGTTAGGTCTCGTTGAAGAGTCGATGAAGCACTGAACCTTCAAGCGCTGTGTCAACATCTCCTCACATCCTCCTTAATCGTGCATCCGCAGGGTTTAGAAAACACTCCTCAGGTTTGCATGCATATGTGACTGAACAACACGACGCTGCGGGAATAAATACATGCTTGAAATTCCTACAAGTCGGCATGCATGCATGCATGTGCAATTTTGTGTTGAGACAAGATGAAAACAAGCAAAGGTGAGACAGAACAGTAGTGAAACAGGAGGAACGTGGAAGAGGAGACTTGGGATTGGATGAGCTGCCGAGTGGAGGAGGAGAAATTAAGTATCTCGGGTGGGAAAGGCTTACACGTGAAGCTCCATCCTGGTTTTAGTTGAAACACACAGATGATAAGAGGAGTTCTCTGACTTTGTTATTTTTTGTAATGTAGGTGAGTGCATGGCCAATTAAAAGGTCCTTTTAGAGCCAACCTGAAGCAACAAGCAGGTTTACCTTTCAACACATACTCTTCCTGTGTCTATTTTAGGTTCCATGTCGGTGGCAGCGTTGTGCACGGACTCAGTCGAGCTGCAGCTACAGGATCCGCGTCCGCAAACCTTCTCAACAAACCAGCAGCTGAAGTCGCTCGCTAATCCAAATGCATCAATAAATGTAACAACCAACCAAGCAAATATTCTGATGTTTAACTGCTAACATCCTTGAATGCACAAAGACTAATCCTCTATTTGGGATAAATGGAGTTTACTCTGCAGAAACCAGGTTACAGCCCAACAAGAATACACACTCAGAGAAGCAGATAAAACGTGGGTTTTCTGCACTGAAAAGCAAAAACACTCTGGTACCCATCTGTGGTTGACTGTGCACATATGTGCATGTGCACGAGCACTTATAGTATAGATGCTCGTGCACATGCACATGTATGTAAGTAGTTGATTTAATGGTCATAAGTAAGCCATGGCATGAGGTACATGCGAGGTTTGGACCTCGTTATGAAAGAAATTTTAAGGACTGGACCTATTGGGTTTTTAATTGATTACCCCTGATCTATACCATTCGTCCTACGATTCCCCATCACTCTCCATCTTGATTCAGGAAAATAAACCCAGTGTAATGATTTGTTCTACTGAAGCAGTATTTCTACTCTTCCTTTTTCCCCCAATCCACAAACAAAACAAAAAGTAAAAACAGATGTCGTGGTTTGTTTTAGACATGCAAAGCAGCTGAAAGCAGTCCCAAAGAGTGGGTGTGACGTCCAATGAGCCTTTGGGGCCGCGCACATTCTTTGGGCTGAGCTCAGATGCTAACACTCACCTTCAATTAAACTCCCAGCCCAAGTGAAGCCTGCTATGTAAACACGTTGTTTCTGTTTTCGCCCTCAGATAAGAAACATACATCAGGCCGTTAAGTGGTGTCTTTTACCACAGAGGACTGTGTGGGTTTCTGAGTTTTACTAGGAAGGATTTTAGACAGTCAGTGGTAGTAAAACAATGATGAAGGGGTTAAGAAAGTAAAATGTTCCACGCTCTTCTGATGCAGCGTTCTAGGTCTAACAAGTATATAATCTGCTGATACATTTGTGTGAAAACCACTCGCCAGACCTATCCCTTTATTCTAACAGATGGATCTTTGACCAATCCCAGTTTATGCACAGCAAACAGTTGAGTGTTAGGGTTTAACGCACAAATGATGCCCAGCGTTGGAGTAAGTTCAAAGAAAACTCTGCAGAAAGATAAGCTGTTTTAGGATGGCAGAGGCCAGAGGCTCCATTTACCCATCACACGAGCGTGCGAGCTAAGAAGGCACAAGAAAATTGTGCACGTGTTTGTTCGGCTGCTTGTTCACATGAGGTGAATTTCCCCAGGTTTCTTAAATGTTTAGGCAATATGCGGACCCAGGAGCAGAAATATGTGAAGTTGGACCAAGTTGAGAGGCGCTTGTTTTACATCAGTTTCAGGAAAAGGTTGGTGATGTTTCTTCATTGGGCGTCATGAGCTTTTTTCAGAAACTCCATCCCAGCCAGTGTCACATTTAAGAGGTGATCGTGCCAGAAGTCCCAGACGGGAACCAAACTCAAGGAGTTTGAACCGGCTCATTTACAAACTTAAAGCAGACATGCAGAGTTTTAAATTTTATATGGAGTTTTGATTTGAATTTAAAAATCCCAATAACATACCCACTATTGGGATTTTATAAATGTCATTTTTACAAATAAAATCTTGCTAACCTCGTAACTTCAGCATAGGCAGATTTGTGGGTAACCACTGCTGTAAAGTACACAGGAGAAGTGTTCATAATGTTCTGCAGAAAGAGAAGCAAGGGTTTGTCAAATGGCAGAATATGAGATTTTTTGTTGCCAGAAGCCTTTTGCAGAATGTCATTGCCCACTTAAAGGGTTAGGGTTATGGAAGAAATGCGTTTTCAATGAGTTTAAGCTTCATTTATGGAAAATATTTTTTAAACTTCAAGCTTTTCCTCATTTAAAATCTTTACATCAGCAAAGCTTTTCAAGAATCCATGACATTTGAATAGAAAATGTAAAATGTTTTATCCATTTCATGAACTAAACTGACATGCGAAGCACACCTTTAAGGTAACTGATGATTAAATTGTATTTTTAAGTGTAAAGCGAGTGATCATGGACTTTTAGATAATTCTATTTCTTGATTGAGAACATTTTTAAAACTTTGAGCTGACAGAACTCTTTTTCCGGAACTGCGCTGCTCTGGGCGGCTGCATGTTGGAGTAGCTCTGTTGACTATATGTAAGTTTTGCCTTTTCTTGGACATTTTTCCTTCTAGTTTCTCAAGAAAATGGTATTTTTTTGGACACTTTACTTTTCTGTTTCTGGTGCTGTGAAGCGTAGAGGATTTTTACTGCAATTTTTTTAAGCTTTTTTCACTTTTTGAGCATTTGTTATGATGCGTAACCATGGCAACAAGCTGTTTACAGTCGGGAGCAGCTGATTAACATTGGGAAGGCTGAAATAATGCCTCAACTGAAGCCATGAATCCCAAATGAGCTAAAACGCAAGAAGCGTGGGTGCAGAGCGGGAGCAAAACGGAGACAGAGAAAGAGGAAATACAAACCATCTCTTCCATCGATCATAATGGGCAATGTGAGATCACTGGCCAACAAGATGGAGGAAGTCCAAGCCCTTTCAAGGACTCAGCCAGAGTTTCGTCAGTTTCGGAACCGCTGGAGGAGATAATGCAAAGAAGGATTCTCCAGAGAATCAAGAAAATTATGGACAACCCTGAGCATTCTCTTCACAAGACTGTCCGACAACGGAAGAGTGTCTTCAGTCAGAGGCTTCTTCAGTTTCGTTGCAACACTGACTGCTACTGGAGATCCTTCCTGCCAACAGCCATTGTAATATGCAATAACTCTTTGATGACTTGATTATTGTTATTATTCTGAGCTACTACAGCAATCAATTCCCCTCTGGGATTAATAAAGTATTTTTTAATTGAATTGAATTGAATTTGTAAGAAACTGAATGATTTGAGTAAGTCTGATTTAAATTAATCAAGTCCAACAAACCTAATTAACTTGAGTTATTTTAGCTGAATTACTTGTTGAAGCAATTAATTCCTGTTAGATCAACAGCTCTCTTTTTTCAGTGAAGATAGACATGTTAGGGTTAGGGTACATTTCACGCTGCACCGTTATTTATACAGAATGAAATGATGTTGGCTGTGGAAACGGGTGTCCGAGCTAGCTTTCTGAACACTTACTTTAGAGTAAGACTTTCAGCAGGAATTAGAAAACTGACAGTTGTAACGCACATCTGTCAGCATGTGTGCAACTTTATAAAATGGTGCTAAAATAAACTGCTGTGAAATTTTAGAGACTGTATTTTGACTTGCCCTAAAATGAAAAGATTTGGAACCAAAAAAGTACAGTCATTGTGTTTTTGAGCTGAAAACCTTGGACCGCCTTATTTGTGGAAACCGATGGAACAAACAGCCCAAAGAAAACTTTGCCTATTTTTGGTGCCAAGTGAAACAAAAATAGCAGATAGTTATAGTGATGCCACATCAACACGATGGCAGGAGCATTTTTGTTGTAATGACGGAGATGGGGGGGGGGGGGGGTAGTTGAAGGGGAAAACCTGTGGCGGGACCTGCTCAGCAGCCATGTCTCAAAGCAAAACCTAAGCAGTGAGTTTTCTCTGAGCAGTAAAGATGTTTGCTCCATGATCCCTGCGGCTCCTGTAATAGATTCATCAGCTCCTGTGTGTTTCAACTGCTGTCACTTATAAAGTGTCACAATACTGTCAGTTCTTTTCCAGCAGCTGAAGAAGCTTTAGTCTCATTTATCATCATTAAATACATTAATCCACGAGAAGAGAAAAGGCAGTTCTAGTCCCGCTGCCATTCATGCCAGAGTTTTACACTAAGATCCTCTTAAGTTGAGGAATTAGAGCTGTTTTGGTCAAATCCTGACGTACAACATGTGTTATCTCATTCAATGTCCAGGTCACCTGTTAATATGAAATTTAAAACATGAACCTCCACAGACAGAAACCTGCCAAAGGACCTGGTGGAGTGTGTTGTAATCCTGCCAGTTTTCAGGCTGTTTCATGAGGACTTGTCAATTTGTCAATAAAGCCGACTATAAAACATAAGAGGGAAAACCAAAATAGTGACAGATTTGTGTTTTACGAGCAGCACTTCTCTCCTGCTGATAAAACCTGAGCAGAATGGAGAGAGGAAGCTGTCATCTGGATCCAATGACCTTCTCAGAAAAATCTGATGTTGAACTCATTCAAGGGGCTCCCTGACATAAACTCCATCCTCTCTCGCTCCAGCTCCATTTTCCTTTCTTTCTTTTCCTCCAGTGCTTTTTCTATTCTTCAAGTCTGCTGTCCTCACACTTCCTCTCCTGTTTGGTTTTTAGCTTTAGTTGATTTTGCAACTTAGAACAGAAAATGTGTTTCTGATCAGAAGCGCGGCCGAGCCAAACGTCTTTGGCCAGACACCCCTGAAAACACATCGCAGTCATTCTGAACAGCTTTTAACAGCTTGACTTTACACAAAAGAGCCCGTCTTTTATTTTACGTATAAATTATAAATGCAAGTCTTTCAAAGATGGCAGATATGTTCTTATCAATAATGACATTTCCTCTCCTAAACCACCCATCAATAGGAATACCTGGATCTTTATAAAATATAAAAAAGCAAACCCTCTTATGAAGTTAACAGGTTATGGTTGTAAGTGACATTAATCTCAATCTGGTAATCCTGCAAAAAGGTTTAAATTATAGCAGTTTCTGGGATTTAGCACCATTTTCAGTTTAAAACTACAAAGTTTTTTCAGCAGATTCATTGAGAAATTTCCATTCCTGGACTCAACATTGCTGGAAACAGCTGTTGCTGGTAAAAACATGTTCATGTAAACATCCACGCAGAGCAAAACAGACAACAATGTACAAAATAATGTAATGTAGGGCCTCTATGACAACTGAAGAGATTGTTTTTCTTTGAAGGCAGGATTTTAAAATTGTTATACAATTATCAACACAAGACAGGTGGTGATGGAAAATCACTATCGTAGCAGTTTTGGCCACACTGAAAAAAACTACACACAAACTGATTTCTCACACGGGCATTTCCCCGTTAGACGAGAAATTTCACAAAAGTAAACAAACATGGCGGAAGAGGAGTATGCGGCGTGCATCTGTCATCTTGCTCTCAGACTGTCTAGCCTTCACAGAGACAGCATCACTTGAATTTGAACAATTCCAGTTCTTATTGATTCTCGATTCTAATTCTTTCAAGAGGCAAGGTACAAAAATGTTTTAAATGAGCCAGCTAACCACAGGTCTTGATGATATAGTCTGAATTTCAAACACAAATCTTAATTTTAAAAACAATAACATCACCTTAATTTAGACAAAAACATGGTTTTATTCTTTCAAAAAAGAAAAAAACAAAAAGACTTGTGGTATAATTCAGTTCAATTCAATTCACAACAAGAGTCGTCTCAAGGACCTTCCCACAGTAAAGATTCCACTACAGGTCAGGCCATTAAGCCAATCAGTTTCCTATATGAGGAACCCAGCAGGTTGCATCGAGTGTCAGAGTCTTTACAGCAATCCTCATACTAAGCAAGCATGCAGCGACAGTGGAGAGAAAAACTCCATTTTAACAGGAAGAAACCTCCAGAGGATCCTGTCTCAGTATAAGCAGCCATCCACCACAACTCACTGGGGATGGAGAAGACATGGATAAACACACACACACACACACACACACACACACACACACACACACACACACGCACGCACGCACGCACGCACGCACGCACACACACACACACACACACACTCACACACACTCACACACACACATAGAGTGACATTTTACACCATTTCCAGAATCCTGCACATACCATGGCCTTAAAAGGAACCCAGGTTACAAAACCTTGTGGTTCTTAAAAGATAAATGTTAGTATAATTTATATTAAAATGGTGTAAAAAACCTTCTTAATGTCTTCATTTTTATAAAATTTGTAAAAATAGTTTAACTCGTAGGTCGCCATTGTTAGCGTCGCAATGCACTCTGGGTAGTGACGTAATATGATTGTACCTCAGTTGCACCGGCCAGCTTTGGGACCCTGTAGTGACTGTTCGGCAAGATAAACATGTCATCTGTTCAGCCTTTTCAGTTTGAACCAGAGCGAAAAATTAATGAGAACATCACTGATGATGTTTCACAAAACGAGCATCAAAATGAAGAGCAGGAAGGGCGGGATGAAGCGAGAGCAGGACAAAACCGGTGGTTCCATGCTGTAGTTCTTTTTTAAAGCACAGAGCAGTTTTGTTTACCTGTTTTCCCGCTACGTTTCGTTTCCAGCTGCAAACTTCCTCAGTCTGACGCTGATGGTGGTGTCACTTTCTTCTCCGCTTATCCGCGGGCAGCAGAGGACGTTGTCGCCCTCTGCTGCCCGCTCTCCCCTCTCCAATGATGCAGTCCCATGCGCGGTCCAACGTGTAAACTCCATCGTCCCTGTTCATAGTCCCACATCCATGTCTCCTTATCTCTATAGCTTCTTTTATCCATCTTTTGTATTTCTGTTGTTCGGTGTTTATGATCCTTGTGTTGTCCCAGTCCATTATATGGTTTTCTCTTATGCAGTGATCTGTTACGGCTGACTTCTTTATTGTGCTTTCTGCTTCTTCTTTTGCTGCTCTTGTGTCTTTTCGACTTGTTTCTTTCTCACACTCCTTTCTGTGTTCTATTGTTCGTGTGTTGAGTTGGCATCCGGTTTCTCCTATGTATGTTTTATTGCAGAGTTTGCATGGGATTTCGTAAACGACTCCACATTTAAGTCCAGCTGGTATCTTGTCTTTTGGGTGTACTAGTCTGTTTCTAACTGTTGTGTATGGTTTTTTTTGGTGTGTTTATGTTGTGTTTTTTCATTGTTGCTCTTATTTTTTCTGTTAACTCTAACTCAAACTCTGAACAAAAGCGTCTGCTGAATACATAAACATAAACATGATGTGATAGGGACAGATGCATGCGTTTGTAAAATAATAATAGATAATAATCGAAGATTTAAAAGTGAGAGATAAAAAGAATGATGAACTTGGCATGAGGATAAAGTAAAATAAAACAAACATATTGCAACCTGGCAGCAGCCAGATCTCTATGTGTAGCCTCGTCCCGTGTTGAGTCTACACACAGATCTGGAATCTCTGCAGCAGAAACAGTCTGAAAGAAAGAAGGCTCTCTGGTAGAATATTTTCAACTGATTGTAGGACACTACAAGGTAGTGCCTGCATGGCACTGGCTGGCTGCTGCCAGGTTAGGGTGCTTGATACGATCGTCAAAACTAACTCCCACCCTACAGCACAGTGCTGACACACGATTGGTCGGTCTATTTTGGCCCGGAGGTTGGACGATTTGAACTGCAGCGGTACAAGATGTATTCTCCTGAGTTTGGAAAACTCCAAGGTTAGAAATATTGTAACATAACCACAGAAAACCAAACATGACTACAGGGATGTGTCCCTATTAGATTTAAGCTTAAATATATTTAAAATGTAGTGCAACCACAGTCTGATTCCACCACTTTATAATCCAGCTGAAGTAATGCAAGTCTGGTAAATGAATTAATGAACACTAAATGCAAATTGTAAACCTAGTGGCATGTTTCTTTGCTGTGAATCAATATTTTATAATATTGTACATAATATCCAGTAACTCAAGGGGGTAAATAATGATAGTTCATCCACCTGTTCCCTGTTTACATTGTTGTTGTGATCGAGAGCAGCAAGCATGAAGACATGGATCAAAATGTGTTCTCTTTGGAAGGTATTTGAAATACATGGAGTGATATACCTGAAACAAGTTTGAACAATCAAAAACAGACACAAGTGAGCCACATCCTGCATTAAAATACTTTCACATTATATTAATGTGAAATCTTCTGCAATATTTCTGTATTTAAACATACCTCTAATGATGTTGTGTGGATGCACTTTGCTAGATGACCCAGATCTTTCAAAAGCTGCTTGTCTTTAACAATCTTCACAAGAGCTTGGTGGCCTTCGGATCCTGGCTGTAACCACAGCTTGCTTCTCTGGCTTGTCTCATCAAGGGGCTCGTGAGCACAGGAGTGATAGTGTCTGTTCCCTGGCCAGTCGTGTCTGTTAGTAATATGGTGTATCACTGACACCCACTTCTCTTTCAAGACATCAGCATCCCCCCCACAGGTTTGTGCACTCCACTAGAAATGGTTTATGATGAATGGAATCCACTCTCCTAAGCCTTCACGTTCCCTTCTTTTAGCTGCAGCAGCCAACTTTTTGGACACCCCTTTTGCTACATGCCAGGGATCAAACTCGTGGTATTTTTCTGGATTGGAGACCCTCATTTCCTTCACGATTTGTGGATGTCTGTCAGTAGAGATTGTTGACACTTTCACTCCATTTTGTTCGATGGTTGCAAGAGCTTCCTTAAAGCCTCTACTCTCCATGGTATTAGAGCTTGAAACCTGGGTGCAGCTTATTACCTTGAAGTCCACAATCTTTTGACTCTGCACATCTTAAAAGGTGTATGTGCAGTACTTGGCTGAATGGCCTGGTGAGTCGCAGCACCCATCTCCACAGAGTACAACTTCTTCTCGAGATTTCATGTTGGTGAAGACTGCACTCTGCTCTTTTGCCCATGTTTTCCCAACAACAGGAAACACCAATCTCTTCCTCAGTGTTTCATATGTGTATTCACATATTGTTTTGAGGTTCATGTTGTCACAAAACCTTTTAAATTTACCAAAATGGATGCCGCTAAAGAAAACTGAGGCTGTCAAAAGCATGTTACCTTTCCCCTTGGTCCCACTCAGAGTAGGCTGAGGCTGCCACCTGTAACTACAGCCTATTGCACATTTGAGCTCCAAAGTCAACTGAGATCCCTCATTTTGAAACTCTTTCACATCTTCAAGAGCAATCAAGGAACCACACTTTAAGCAATGCTGAAGTAGTTGTTTTAACTATTCCTCAAAAACTAGAAAAACTGTCTACTTTGGTGGCAGTTGAAGCAGGTTTATTTTATTTAAACATAATTTTATACGGAGAAATAACCACTTGAGATGAAACATCTCATTTTCGAATGGGTCCTCCTTTACAACGAAAAGAAGAACAAAAATTAAGAGCAAGACAGCAGAGCAAAAATCAAAATCAAATCATTACAACAATCATTTACAGACACACACCCACACCCACGCCCACCCACACACACACACACACACACACACACACACACACACACACACACACACACACACACACACACACACACACACACACAAACGCGCACACACACACACACACACACACACACACACTCAAAGGCTCACAATACTTCACCCCACACAACACGACCCCAGCTAACAAGGACAAAACAAAAGCAACAGCCTGTTGAACAAATACAATTAATAACATAGACAATTATTCCTGAAGATGATTGACCAGAGCCCTTTGAAATCCATGGGAGCTCTGAGAAGGCTCTGGTGAACTTAAAATGTATTCAGGATCAGGATTTTTGTGTAGTGGCTGACTGTTCTCGCTACATTCATCGTCTGAGGGAACAGACCCAGGGACTCAGGGTCCTCCTCTTCCTGCTGATCCAACTCACGTTTCTCTGTGTAAGCGTGTTCCATGGTAACAACTTGCTGCACATCAGCTGGCCACTGTGCCGCTGCATCTGACTTGTCTGAATCGATCTGAGTGGCAGCATCGGTAAAATTAGGAGAACACTGTGTTGCTGCACTTACTGCTCGTTTTACTGATGGGAGAGGTGAATGTTCAGCTTCATCCGTGACGAGTGGCGTGTCCAGTGGCGACTCCAGAAATTCTTTTCTGGCAGTGCTTTGAAGGAGCTAGTCTTTTTTTTGAAGGTGCAGTGAAGGAAGTGGTCAAGCGTATCCATTGTTCTCTAAAACACCTTCAACACTAGCAGATACACATGCGTGCACAAAACCTCAACAACACCTGAAACAATCATTAATATACATCATAAACATATGAACAATCGCTGACTTTTCCATGAAATCAGAAATGCATACAGCCACACAGAAAACCATCTAGTGTTGCAAGGTTAGCTAACGTTAGTGTTAGCATTTCCAGCGGCAAAACCCTCGACTGCTGCGGCGGTTGAGGGTTGACTCTCTTCCTCCAGATCCGTAGGTTTTTGTGGGTCTGAGATCACTTCCAAACATTCATTCGTTTCTGACTGAACCTGTGGAAATTTGGGCAACAAAAACCGATCCATTTTACCACTAGCTCTACCTTTCACTCGTTCACAGGTGGAAAATGAGGTCAAAGGTTAACATCAATTTCCTGTTATGGTTAAAGTTTTTACTGTCTATATGATAATTTACTGATTATTTTTGTTTTGTATGTTAAATATTATCACACCCACACGTTAAATTAAATTTAAATTGTAAAAAAAAAAATCTAATATTAATGTGGGGGTGCTATGGGGGTGCAATGACTAATCCAGGGGTAGCTATAGCACCCCTTAGCGACCCCTGGCACCGCCACTAGACATGTCCGATAGTTCGCCCAATGTGACAGAAGTGGCAGCTGAAGGAGCGGGTTGTCGGCTCAGGAGAGCGTCCAGCATCTCTTGTCTGTGGCGATTTTTACCGCACATTTCACGTTCTCTCTGAGGGCGTTTATGCTCCTTGTGTGGAAAAATGGTCGGTAAAGCATTTAGTTGCCGCCTTCTCTTATACCTAGCCGCTCCGGTGAGCTCTTTAAGTAGTGGTGGTCGACTATAAGCCTCAAACGCATCAGGAGAAAAATGTTGGGAACACAGCCGTGGATCTTCGGGAAGTTGTGTCCGTCCACAGGCATCTTCCCGCTGCTTTCTCCTCTTCTTGCCAGTGGGAAGGCTGTGTAACCTCACATCACTCCTCTTGTTGCCCTTTGACTGGAAATTATATCCAAAAGCAGCGCAATGCGGCATTTACTGAATTATTAATACGGTGAGCATGTAAACAAACACTAGCGCCAATAGCTATTCCTCCAAGTACAACCAATATACGCCTCCAAGTACAACCAATATATGCCTCCAAGTACAACCAATATACGCCTCCAAGTACAACCAATATATGCCTCCAAGTACAACCAATATACGCCTCCAAGTACAACCAATATATGCCTCCAAGTACAACCAATATACGCCTCCAAGTACAACCAATATATGCCTCCAAGTACAACCAATACACGCCATCGCCCCTAGAGTGCATTGTTTGTGGAAAACGTTGCGTCCTACGTATGTCAAAAAATGTGCTAAATATTATAGATTTATAAATAAATGGATATATTTTGTGTGTTTCTAACAACATTTTTTGGTACAACAGAAAAATTGTGGCTTATTAGGGCATACACGTCCTCATAGTTGGAGCTCGCTTCATGGTGCTGATCCAGAATATTTCCCTCTTCATTTATTTCTAGTGTTATAATAATAATAACAATAATAATAGTAATAATAATAATAATAATAATAATAATAATAATAATAATAATAATAATAATAATGTAATAGTCAATAATAAAAATACACAATGAGTAATAAAAATTTATGTATTTATGCTCACATTCCCTTTGACCATCTCTTGCGGCAGAACATTTATCAGATGTTTAACCCTCTCATGACCACAATTATAACTGGGCCGCCTGGTATTTTTTAGTTTTATGGCTGTAAAATTGTAATAAAAAGTGCAAAATGTTTGTAACTCTGCTCCTTTTTGCAGAATAACCTCAGTTTTCAGTGTCTGGCTTGTGTTTAGTATTCATGTTTATTAAAGTCTGGAAAACTGCAGCTTGAATGTAAAAAAACCTGGATCAAAACATGTGACAATGGTACCCCATCTGCTCCCTCAGTTAACTGCACTTTCTCCCACACTTCCTGTGCATCTGGCCGAGGTGGTGGAACAGGCATGTTAATTTCCAACAAACGGATATACAGTCAGTTGCTACCCATCACTAAATACAACTCCTTTGAATACCATGCCATCCAGGTAACTGTATCGAAAACATTCTTTTTGGTTGTCATATATCGCCAACCAGGTCAACTCGGAGACTTTCTTGATTAACTCGACACCCTGCTCTCCTCCTGTCACTAATGTCATCATTTGATCTAAAACTAGTGCAAAGTCCTCCAACTCACAAAGCTGGAAAAGCACTTGACCTCATTTTCACCAGAAACTGTGCCATAGACACAATCTCTGTCACACCGCTGCATCTTTCCAATCATTACTTTATCCGTTTCAGCATGACTCTACATTGAAGGTCCACTGCTTCCTCCCCAGTGGTCTCATTCCACCGCAACCTCCGCAATCTGGCACCTATCCACTCCTCCTCTCTTGTTGCCTCCACTCTTCCATCTCCCAGCACATTCTCTGCTTATGAAGTGAATGATGCCACCGAGTCACTCTGCTCCCCACTCTGCTCTTGTCTTAACAACTTGCGCCCTTTAGCCACTAGACCTGCTAGATCGTCTCAGTCGCACCTTTGGCTAAATGATACCCTCCGGTCTCTACGCATCAATCTTAGAGCTGCGGAACGGAAATGGCGCAAAACAAAAGATCCTGGTGATCAATTGAAATTTCATGAATTACTGTCCTCATTCTCTGCCAGCATCACTGATGCAAAGAAAGCTTTCTACACTGACAAAATTCTCAGCTCTACTGACTCTCAGAAACTATTTTCAACATTCAAAACTCTGCTCAACCCTCCTTCTCCACCTCCAACCAACAATCTATCAGCTGACACCTTTGCCTCGTTCTTCCCTTACAAAGTCGCAGCTATAAGCAAACAGTTTACTCAACTGGCCACTCCTGAACATTTGCTACCACAAACTCCTTCTAGCCCAACCATCTCAAACCCTAATGCTTCATTTTCCTCTTTTTCCCCTCTCACTGAGAACTGTGTGTCCAAGCTTCTCACGTGCAGCCGCCCTACTACATGCCCATTCAACCCCATTCCGACTCAGCTGCTCCAAGCTATTGCTCCTACAGTAGCCGCAGCAGTCACACATGTGATCAACGCTTCACTGACATCCGGTACATTTCTCACCTCTCTCAAGCATGCTGAGGTTAAACCGCTGCTAAAAAAACATCTCTTCCTCCAAATCATGTTGAGAGTTACCGACCTATCTCTCTCCTCCCTTTTCTGTCCAAAATCATTGAGAGGGTGGCTTTCAAGCAGATCACAGAATACCTCTCACAAAACTATCTGCTTGACCCTTACCAATCTGGGTTCAAAAAGGGCCACTCCACTGAAACTGCTCTGTTAGCAATGACTGAATCCTTAAAAGAAGCTAGAGCGACAGGCAAATCCTCAGTGCTTATCCTGCTCGACATATCGGCTGCATTTGACACTGTCAACCATGGCTTCCTTTTGTCCACACTCTCTAACATGGGCATCACAGAGAAAGCACATGCCTGGTTTGAATCGTTCCTCACAGGACGATCATTCAGTGTATCTTGGCTTGGACAGTCCTTTACCATGCACCATCTTGCCACAGGACTCCCCCAAGGCTCTGTACTAGGACTTCTTCTCTTTGCCATATACACCAACTCACTGGGTGATATCATTCAATCACATGGCTTCTCCTACCACTGCTCTGCAGACGACACCCAGCTCTATCTGTCATTTCCACTGAATGATCACACTGTCTCTGCACGAATATCACACTGTCTCTCTGACATATCAAAATGGATAAAATCCCACCATCTCCAACTCAACCTCTCTAAAACTGAACTACTTGTCATCCCAGCAAAACCATCCACACAGCACAATATCTCAATCCGAAATGACTTCCTATCTCTGGCTCCTTCAAAGGCAGTTCGAAATCTGGGTGTTGTGATTGATGAACACCTGACCTTTAAAGATCATGCTGCCTCTGTTGCTCGTTCATGCCGCTTTGCACTGTATAACATACGAAAGATCAGACCATACCTAACACAACATGCCACCCAGCTCCTGGTGCAATCTACTGTCATTCTTCCGCCTCGATTACTGCAATGCCCTTCCAACTGGTCTTCCAGCCTGTACTGTGAGACCTCTTCAAATGGTCCAGAACAGGGGCTTCCTTTTTGACTTTCAAGAAACTCCTGAAGACCCTGCTCTTCAGAGAGCATCTTCTAAACCAGCACCCTCCCTGCACCCGTCCCCCTCTCTACTGTCTACTCCTTGTCCCCCCCTCTCCATGATTCAACATGCTGCCTCACTGTCACCTACGACTGGAAATTGGTTGTTATTGTTGTTGTTGTTGTTGTTAGCCTCAAGGGCAACATGCCGATTATCACTTGTAAGTCGCTTTGGACAAAAGCGTCTGCTAAATACATAAACAGAAACATAAGCAAAAAAATGAACAGTTTTGAATTTTTTACATTTATTACTAAATAGGAACTTCAAAAGGACTTAGGCAAACAATTTCAAATGAACTATTTAAACTCTGAACTGCAAACACTCAGAATAACTTCATCTCCTCACGCTTAGACTCCTGCAACTCTCTTTTCACGTGTCTGAGCAGAACCTCCCTGAACCGTCTACAGGTGGATCAGAATGCCTGATCTCGTCTTCTGACCAAGTCCTCCAAACACTCCCACATCACCCCGCTTCTCCTCCAGCTTCACTGGCTGCCAGTCAACTTCAGGGTTCATTTCAAGATCCTGGTTCTGGTTTTTAGGGCCTTACATGGACAAGCACCATCGTACATTGGTGATCTTCTCAGTCCCTACACCTCCAGCAAGTCTCTGAGGTCCAGTGACCAAAGCCTACCAGGCTAAAGGTCAAAGGTGACAGATCATCTGCTGCTGTGGCCCCCAGACTCTGGACCTCTCTCCCCCGAGCCTGAGATCAGTGGACTCAGTGGTCTCCTTTAAAAAGCAGCTGAAAACTCACCTGTTCAAGCTGGCTTTTGTATGACCTTCATCACCCTCTCCTAGCACTGCTCTCCCCACCTATTCCACCTTCCTCAGGATCTACTGATTTCCCCTTTTTCCATTTCACTCTCTCTCTTTCTTAACATTTTTAATCAAAATTGTCTATTTTTTGCTAATTTTAAATATATTTTTAATCATTGTCTAAGTTTTTTTTATATTTTTACAGTTTTTGTTTCTGTGAAGTACCTCGTGATTTTTATCTTGAGAGGCGCTATAGAAATGATCTTTTCTTCTTCTTCTTCTTCTTCTTCTTTTTCTTCTTCTTCTCCTTCTCCTTCTTCTTCTTCTTCTTCTTCTTCTTCTTCTTCTTCTTCTTCTTCTTCTTCTTCTTCTTCTTTCTTCTTCTTCTTCTTCTTCTTCTTCAATAAAATGTGACCCCTGGCCTAATGTTTACCAGTTTTTATCACACACACACACACACACACACACACACACACACACACACACACACACACACACACACACACACACACACACACACACACACACACACACAAACTATAAATGTTAATGTAAGCAAAAGCTCTGATATTAAAATCCATCCAGCTGATGTGATGCTGTCAGAATAAAAACTCACAGCTAGATGAACGCGGACTCCTGCCGACACGCAAAACACCAGTCTCAGTCGTCTCCATGGCAACAGAGTTGGAGCAATAGCAGAAACAGCCAATGACACATTAGCATGACACGGCACAGCCAATCAGTGAGCTTGTGGGCGGGTTTAAGGGAAAATAGCTTTCTACTTGAGGCGGCTGCCTCCGCATGGTCCGGGTGCCTGACTTGTATCACAGTATGAAGTTGTGGACGATAAAATCTGACGGAAGACCAGAAAAAGGCACTTTGGACAAAAGGGGCAGGTGCTCAAGCACCCTCTGGTCTGGACGCTAAACCAACAACAGCCTTCCCCATCATGAGTCAAGATGGGTGAGTCCATGAATGTTAAGTGACAGTGTGACGTAGATCTGTCAGGCTTTTCTCTTCAGAGTGTTTCCCCGTCTGTTTTCTTGCAGCAGCTAATGCTGGCAATAGGAAATTTAGCCTGCACTCCCAGTTTTTCAGCTTGCATCCCTTGATCCACCCACCCCCTTCATGCATTAGCTGTTAGATTTTCAGCCCTGAAGGAAGTAAAAACTATTTCTCCAAACTGAGGCTGCTCAGGAAGCTACAATGGGTGAGGCAGTAATTATCTTTAACTGTTATACAGAAACGCTTAAAATGGCTCAATTAAAGCGAAAAGTCAATCCATCCATTTTCTGAACCCGCTTGTCCATGCAGGGTCGCGGGGGGGCTGGCGCCTTTCTCCAGCGGTCAACGGGCAATCAGGTGGGGTACACCCTGGACAGAGAGCCAGTCCGTCACAGGGCATAAAAGCGAAAAGTGAAAAAAACATTTACAAAACAGGCCAGGCTAAGTGAAGCATTGGTGGCTTTGAAGGAGGTATTTCTAAAGGGCAGGACTTTCACCACATGGACCCGCAAGGACCCGAGTTTGGGTCTTGCTTTAACCTTTAAGGTTTAGGTTCAAAGATCTTTCTCAGCTCTGTAAAGGTTCGTGCCTACAAGACAAGCAGAGCTCAGCTGCATCATATCAGCTCTACAAACAATAAACTCACTCTTTTAAAATGCGTTTCTCAAAATCCTCATGACAACGGCAGTCTTCCTCCCACGCAGTCTGCTCCGTCACCACCTCGTTCACTACTGTGTAAGAGCAAGTTTGATTATATATATAAAAAATATTTAAAAAATCAAAACTCCATACTGGGCAAGACAAACACGAGTATGCCAGAAGATGGAAAAGTAGCAAAAATGTCGGCATCCTCTGACCAATAAACCATCCAGTGGAACCAGGTGTGTACAATTATATGCTGACATATACTTAAGCAAAAATATGGCTGCTGGTCAGGGAGTGTGCGACACAGAGATAACATATATTTAATGTGTTCTAGGGATTCCCATATGGATGAGATAAAGTAAATATAAAGTTGTGTGTGTGTGTGTGTGTGTGTGTGTGTGTGTGTGTGTGTGTGTGTGTGTGCGTGTGAACTTCATTGGAACTTCAGTCATGGTAAACTAATTTCCACCTTGGTCCAGTCTGTGGAGGGCTCCACATTAAACATGTTGTTAATGGCACATATCTCTAGAGAATCCATCTTATATTCCTGCTGCCTCCATCTCACCCCCTCTTGTCAACAAGCTGCAGCAGTCCTCTAACCTTTCTTTTTGTTTTATTTCACCAGTTTTCCTGTCTGTCTGTGCGGTACCCCAGGACCCTTGTCCAGACCTAATCTGTCTGTCTGTCAGTGCCTGGTAATTGGAGCTGTTTAGGGGGTCATCCAGCCCAGGTGGGCGGGCTGGGGGAGTGTGTGTGTGTGTGTGTGTGTGTGTGTGTGTGTGTGTGTGTGTGTGTGTGTGTGTGTGTGTGTGTGTGTGTGTGTGTGTGTGTGTGTGTGTGCGTTCATGTGTGTACTTGGGGACAGGAATGTGTATCGGCCGAGGAACCACTGCTTCCCACGGCTGTGCCACCCGTGAGTGGTGCCTGACAGGCATACTGAGCTGCACACGTCATGATGAATCCTACAGGTGCACTTTCTCTCAAGACAACTTGATTTATGTTATAAACAATGAAAACAAGCTGTGTACAGGTGAGAGTGGTGCAAAAAGTTTTACTCTTGCAGTTAGTTATCCAACTGAGATAAAACCCTTCAGACAAGATCAAGCAGTGTTTCACTCTAATTACATAGCACTTTTCATACACAGAGGCAATTCAGTGCTTTCCATTAGAAAGAACAGCAAGAACATTAAAATCAACGTGACAGAAAATACAAATAAAGAAAAAAAAAAAAACTAAGTTAAAAGGTGAGCAGTTACAGTGCAGGTACAGCATGAGAACATTTATTCAAAGGCTGATGAATACATGAAGGTTTGCAACTTTGATCTAAAAGTTTCTAGAGTCGGGGCCATTTGAGGTCATAAGGACACTGATTCCATCTGTGTGCAGCTTAATAGCTAAAAGCAGCTTCACCCTGTTTGGTTCTGACACGGTTCTGCCAGCTGACCGCTTCCTAAGGATCCCAGAGCCCTGCTGGGCGTAGATACCTGAAGGAGATGTATTCTGGCCCCATGCCATTGAGTGATTTATAAACTAGAGCACTTGAATATCTGCGCCTCTCGAGGGGGGCGGGGGCTTTTCTGGTCGCAGTCTCCACAGGGATCCTGTGCTCTGGGGCAGCTCCTGGATCTCTGGGACTTGGAGCTCCCTCTGTCTCCTGCACATCTTTAGGGGGCAGATCTTATGTTTATGTTTATGTTTATTTATTTAGCAGACGCTTTTATCCAAAGCGACTTACAATTTATAACCTATAGGGCATGTTGTGATCTGTGGGGGAAACCGGAGTACCCGGAGGAAACCCATGCATGCATGGGGAGAACACGCAACTCCACGCAGAAAGACCACAGCCGAGTTTCGAACCTGTGACCATCGTGCTGCGAGGAGACAGTGCTAACCACTGCGCCACCATGCAGCCAATCACAGCAGATCTGTGGTCCCTCACACTCTCTATTGGACGCTCCTATAGAGAAACCTTACATAAACAAGCGTGTGTACACACACAGGTGCTCACATGGTGCTCTCATAAGTATTGGACTTGGGCACGTTCAACACAGGTCTTAAGACTATGGTAGGCACTTAATGCGCTGTGATTTATTATCGTGTGATTGTTCAGTTAAACAATGTTGATTATATATTTCTTCATCAAGTTGACGCATTGATAGCTTGCTCTTGTTGTATTGTTGTTGTGTCCCATATTTTTTTGTTTTTTTGTATTTGTTTTTTTTCTTCTCTCTTTCTGCAGGTCTAGAAGAAGACTTGTTCGCTGTTTATTTTTGTGGACACCCCCCCCCCCCCCCACACACACACACACACACACGCGCACCTTTTGCCTTTTCCTTTCTCTTTCACCTCTGACTCCGTGTCTGGTCGGAATTACAAAGCATTCAAAAACAATAACAATAAAGTTTTAAGTATCAGGCGTGACATTAAAAGCAGACGCTTTGATGCTCCACCAGAGAGTAAATCTGTAAGGCTTGTCACCAGCATTCAGACATCAATTCTGTTTTCTTCACGACCAGACTGGACACTAAAAAAAAAAAGACAATGGAATGCCCCTCCCCCCCTCCCCCACTGTCCTTTGATGACATCACTACCAGCTCTTTGCACTATACACATAATTAATCTACTCCTCAGCAAGAAGCCAGCACTCTGTCTAGAGATCTTGGCTGAGGGCTAACTAATCGCTCTAAAGATCATTTATAGATATTTCTACTAATCTGATACATTTTTTGCTCATTTAAAATATATTTGTGACCATTTTCTGAATTCCTTTTACATTTTTGTTTTTGTGAAGCGCCTCGTGATTTTCATCTTGAGAGGCGCTATAGGATTCATATTTTCTTCTTCTTCTTCAAGATATATGTATGTTATGAAAATGCCTAAAGTCTCAACTATGGACAATCCATGAACCATGTTGCTTAAACCATGTTTGCCATCTAGTAAACTAGAATTTGCCCCAAGCTTAAAGGAGAACATGCATCTATCATCAGTACCTGCTGATTCATTCAGTGAAAAGGGGGACTGTGTCCATTTTCAGCGGTCTGGTCAAACGGGTGGGGTACACACTGGGCAGGTTTCCAGTCCACCACAGATGAAGGGAAACAGTTTAAAGGAATTTATTACAGGTCTTATTGCGTTATTTGTGGCTATAGCTGTTAAAAAAGCAGGTGTTCGACCCGACCCAAAGGACTCTCAGATCGAGAATTTGCTCTTTGAGGGAATCTGGGCCAATGTGGAAGGCAACCATATCAACTTTACAGGAAGCTCGGAAAAACTCCTCATGAGAATTTACAAAGACGTTTGTAAGAAGATAGAATGTAATAAAGATGATCTTTTAATCGTGATGCAATACGGACACCCGACTGACATTGACATAATTGTGAAGAGTTTTACGAAACATCTTGAACTTTCTAAGGAACCAACCATCGCTGCACGGTTGATGTCATCTGTCTCAAAAGTGTTTTCTAAGCTAGTTTCTTGGTCAGAGGAGAAACATATCAGCAAGAAGTCTCACTCGAAAGTTGTGGATAGCTCTGACCAAACTCCAAGGACCATAACACCTGAAAATAGTTTCTCATCTAGAAAACTAGAATCTGCTACAAGTATAAAGGAGAACAGTTTGAAACTATTTGTTGTGGAGCTTATTGAGTCCTTTGTTAAACTTGCTGTTAAAACGGCACGTGTTCATCCCAAACCACAGCACTCTCGGATCATGCACCAGCTCTTTGAGGGAATCTGGGCTGATGTGGAAGACCTCCACATCAATTTCACGGGAAATCGTGAGAAACTCCTCGTGAAAATTTACCAAAATGCTTGTAAGAAAGTTGAATGTTCGAAAGATTTACTTCTGATGGTAATGGAGGAAGAAGAGCCTATTTACATGGACATAATTATGAAATGTTTTAGAAAGCATCTCCTGAAACTCTCCAGGAAACCGACCATCAGGGCATCGTTATTTTCATCTCTTAGTAAAGTGCTTTCCAAGGCCACCCCTAGCTCAGAGGAGAAAGATCTGACTCAAGCGTCAAGATCAATCTATAGCCCTGTTCCTAAGATGATTGAAGACCCAGATATGGATAGAGTTTATGATCAGAAGACTCCAGAGTTCAATTTAGTTATTGAGCTCCCTTCTGAGTTGAGTTTAGACAAAAAGCCGACGCCTGAAACAAGTTTTCAAGTGGACATCAACCATTGTCAGGTCAAACCAGAATCTCCTCCAGGTGTAACGGTAGACAAGTCAAAACAGTATGTTAACCAGCTTGTTGAGAAGTTTACTGAGCACGTTGCTAAACAATCATCTACCCAACTTACCCCCGAATCCTTTCAAAATGTTCATAAAAGGATCTTTGACCGAATCTGGCCTTATGTGGAAGGTCGACTCCTTTCCTCAAAGGAGCAATGGAGCTGGGAAGAAATCAGCGAAATCTTCAATGAGGCTTTGTGCGAAGCTTTTCTTGCCAGAAGACAATATTCTGATGTTTTTGTGCCGAAAAGACACACTCGTTGGGAACACAGTTGTTGAGTGTTTGAAGCAACATTTCTTGTATGGGACATAGGAAACTAATATCCCTGCAAAGCATTTCTTATCTGAACACAAGGTGTTGTCCCAGCCCACCTGTACATCAGGCTGATCAACGACAGCTCAGGCTCCCCCTCCCTTCACAAAATGATAGAACAACTGTTAGAAATATTAAATTAATGAAAAATAGACTAAATTGTGCAACAGAAGCTGCACAAACTCCTAGTTGCAGCAGAACAGGGGTGGTGGAATGTTGGGTGGGAAGTGGGCGGGGCTTTCCTTTTATGACATCACCTCAGCTCGTTGCACTTTAAGCATAATTAATCTAGTCTTTAGCAAGAAGCCAGCACTCAGAAATGTCTAGAGATCTTGGCTGAGGGCTAACTGGTTGCTTTAAACATTATTTATAGATATTTCTACTAATCTGACACCTTCTAGATATATATGGGCTTTTAATTTCATCTGTTTGTAAAGTGTTTTCCAAGGCTCATAGCTCAGAGGAGAAAGAGCTCACTTGAAAGTCCAGATCAATTTACAACCATGTCCCTAACATTTATGAAGACCCAGATGTGGATAGATTTTATGTCACATCAACAATAGACTTCCGGTGATACCTGAAACCCAATATCTGGATGAATTTCACTAACTTGATCTTTACAACACTCCAGTGAGCATCACTTCCACATGGGATTAATATAAGCGGTTTATAGTTGAATTATTAGAAACAATACTACATAAATGGAATTTCTCTCACATATGCTCTATGAAAGCTGTTTCCTTGGTTACCATGACTACAGTGACTTTGAAGTTTGGCACCACCCACTTGACAACTATGACTAAAGTTAGGCTCCTCCCACTAAACAATCCCATATTTAACATTGAATAGATCATTCTGATCAACAACAGACTTAGATCCTGGCATTTTTCTAACTTATGATGAGTGTGATAGTTACATCACTCCAGAGAACATGGCTTCCACATGGGATTAATAAAAATGGGTTATTAGTTGAAAGTTACTGAAGTAGTTACTGAAGGAATACCTCTTATTTAAAAAAATATATAAAAAATATAAAACAAGCAGCATAACAGCACAGTCACCGATTCATATAAATGAGTGTGATATTTACAACACTCCAGAGAACATACGTACTGTAGCTTCCACAGAGGATTAATAAAAATGGCCCTAAACAAAAAGATAATATCCTGAAGAAATTTTGAATGAGACCTTCCAGCTGCCCAAATTGGAATAAACACACACACACACTGAATGAACAAAAAAAAATTAACTAATAATTTCATCATGCTAAATCTACGACAGCCAGCTAAGCTATAGATGGACCAAGCCTGACCGCCGGTTAGTGTGTTTTGCTTTCAACTGTTAATATGCCACCACCAAGAAAAATTGAGGAAGATAAAGGAGATAAAGATGTCAATAAATCGTATATCTGGTGAGATGTCATACCTTAGTAAATTGATAGATGAGATGAAATAACTCCAAAATTTGTTGTAGAAAAAGATAAACTCATTGTGAAGCTTGAACAGAGGATTGAGGACCTGAAACAATCCATCCATTCGTTATCTCAGCCTGCTTGTCCATGCAGGGCAAGGAGACACTATGGTCTACATGTGAAGCCAAGAAGGAAGTGGCTAAAATTGCAGTTCTACCCTCGTTCACTAGGGGCTGGCAGCAGAAGTAAGCAAATCCTCATTGACTGCCATGTTGAAAATGTTAGTTTTACAGCAGAAAAAACACGTTTGCAGCCTGGTTCAAAAACCATTCTAATAGATCTAGTTTACATTCATGATAACTCAGAGGGGGGTGGGTTTTTGTAACTCTTCTGTTTAAGTGGAATTAAATGCTTAAAATTCTGAATGATTAATGAACATCAGAGCCATGTGACTTCAGAGCTAGTTCCGGGGAAAGGCCTCAGCCTTGACCTCACGTTAATAGATGTTCAGCCATTTTGGCTCTCTGAACTTTAGTTTTGTCTGAAAGTTTGTGTTTGGATGTTAATCATGGAATTATTTGGACAAAGAGGGCAAGCTGTGGTTACAGACTGCTCTAACATCATCATCAATTTTATTTACAAAGCACCTTCCACAACGTGTTTCACAGCCAGGGAACACAAGCGTCGAATGGTGGACCAGACTCTCCTTGAAGCCGTTCGGAAGTCTTGCTCCATGGTCTCACCCCACTCTTCTCACGGCCGGGTTTTTGCCTCTGTGACCACCCGGTCCGCATTCCGCTTGGCCTGCCGGTACCCATCAGCTGCCTCTGGAGTCCCACAGGCCAAAAACTAGGACTCTTTCCCAAAAATAAGATGCAAGCTCAGAGGGGACAGGGCTTTTTCTGTAGCTGCCCCTAGGCTCTGAGATGTGCTGCCTTTGAGCATAAGGTCAGCCTCTTCACTGTCTGGTTTTAAATTTCTTTTGAAAACCTATTTTAATTATTTGACTTTTAACTCAGCATGAGAGTCATTTTAGTGTATTTTTAGTGTTAATTAGCATTTTATTGCCTGGCCTTCAGCTTGGCAGCATCCCTACAGGGATTGCCACCACGAGAGGCACCAACGACCCTGTGGCCGCAGCTCCGGTCGGCTGCCTCAACAATGGAAACACAGAACATGGATTTTAGGGTGAGTTTGATGGATAATAAAACAATACAATTAAATATACATTTAATACAATGGTTAATAATGCCAACTGTATTCTCCTTGATGAGGTGGAAAGAAAAAGAAGAAATAAAAAATATTGTAAAAAAAACTGTGGAAATTTTAGCCCTTTTAAATAGTAAAGGTATTGAAATGGATAGTAAGGACACTGAGGGGTGCTGTACTCTTCCAAGGAAAAACAAGAATCAAAATCCTGCCATTATTATAAGATTTGTTAATAGGAAGCAGAAAAAAGAGCTACTGAAGCAAGGAAGAAAGTTGAAAGGAACGAATGTATATGTTAATGAACATCTAACCAAGAAAAATGCAGATATTCCAAGACAAGCAAGATTATTAAGAAAACAGAAGAAAATACAGTCAACCTGGACATCAGATTGTAAGGTGTTCATTAAGTTAAATGGAACACCGGAGCAGGCAAAGGTCTTAGTTATTAAAGAGCTGATGGAACTGGAAAAATACGGCTGATAAAATGTAAGGCAAAGCATTGGGATGGTCGATGGTACTTTTAATGAATTGTCAAATAGGATGGTACTTGGCCTAGATGAAGTATTGTTAGAGGTGATGGTGTGTGGATAAGATATATAACAAAGTTAGATGGCTGACAGATTTCAAGTAACAAATCAAATGGATGTTGAAACTGGGACACTGGGGTATGATAGCAATATAGATCCTGACTGTAATTTTTTTTACTAACACGTTAAAGGACTGTAATTATTATACAATGGAACAATTTAATAGGAACATAGAGGGGGGTAAGAATATAACTATGGTTCATTTCAATAGTAGAAGTCTATATGCAAACTTTGAATGTATTAAAGCATATATAGCACAGTTTAATCAACCATTTGATGTGATAGCAATATCAGAGACTTGGATAAACACTGGTAGAGGATTTTGAGATGGAGGGATACAAGTTCCTCCATCTAGATAGGACGAATAAAAAAGGAGGTGGGGTGGCACTCTATGTTGATAAAAATTTAAGGTTTGAAAAAATGAGTAGAATGACGAGGGTGGTAGATGGAGTGATGGAATGTATAACAGTGAAAATAAATATGAAAAAACAGAAAAATATAATTGTTAGTTGCATATATAGAACACCAGGATCAAAGATTGAGACTTTTAAGGACATTATGGAGGACTTGTACATAAATCTGAATCAGAAAAGATGTTTATTTGTGCAGACTTTAATATTGATTTATTGAACCCAAATCACAATAAGAGTACTGAAGAATTTATTGAGTTAATGTATTGTATGGGATTATTTCCCCTGATAACAAGACCGACAAGAATAACCACTCATGGTGCAACTATATAAGATAATATTTTTACAAATGTTATGGAAGAAAATATAAAAAGTGGGATATTGATAAATGATATAAGTGACCACTTACCAGTTTTTGTAACTTATGACTGTTGCTATAAAGTTCATAGAAATGTAGGTAAGATGATATATAAAACAATTAGAACAGAAAAGACAATGCAGTGTCTCAAAAATGAGTTAATGAAACAAGATTGGACTATTGTACATAAACATAAGGATGTCAAAAAAGCCTATGAGGCATTCTTAAGTATATTCACGGCCTTATTAGAGAAAAACAGCCCACTTATTGAAGTCAACAGGAAAGACAAGTATACAGGAAGACCATGGATGACGAAGGGACTGCAAAATGCCTGTAAAAAAAGAACACCTTATATAGAGAATTCATTAAAAAGAAAACTACAGAATCTAAAAAGAAATATAAAAAGTATAAAAATAAATTAACTAACATAATGAGAACTTGTAAAAAAGAATACTTTATCAAAAAGTTAGAAGATAATAAAGATAGCATGAAAGGGATATGGAATGTATTAAATAGTATAATAAAAAATGCACCAGGGACTAATGACTACCCTGGGCATTTTATGGAAGGGACAAATACTATTAGTAAAATGAACGAAGTAGTAGATGGATTTAATGATTTTTTTTGTACATATAGGGCCAAAACTAGCTGCGGAAATAAAGGTTGATATGATAGAAAGTGAGACTGGAGGACACATTGAAAGGAATGCAAGTTCAATGTTTTTAAGAGCAGTGGAAGAGAAGGAGATATATGATATTGTCAGTGGACTTAAGAACAAAACAAGTACTGACTTCCATGATATTCATATGGTAACAGTAAAGAGAGTAATTGATGGCATTGTAAAACCGCTACAATATATTTTTAATTTGTCTTTCCAGGAAGTGGTTTTTCCACAAAAAATGAAAGTAGCAAAAATTATCCCCATTTATAAATCAGGTGAAAAGCATTGTTTTACAAATTATAGACCAGTGATGGTACTCTGACAGTTTTCTAAGATACTGGAAAAACTATTTCTAAAAAGACTTGATAACTTTGTGGATAAACATGATCTGTTGGCAAATTGCCAGTATGGGTTTAGAAATAACAGATCAACAGTTTTGGCATTGATGGATTTAATGGAAGAAATAACTGAATGTATGGATAACAAGAAGTATGCACTTGGAGTTTTTCTACATCTAAATTTGATACTGTTTGACCACAAAAATTTTAATAATCAAACTGGAGAAATGTGGGTTTAGGGGTGTGGTATTGGATTGGATAAAAATCTATGTGATGAATCAACAGCAATATGTACAAATAAATGAGTTTATATCTAAATTGATGGATATTGAATGTGGAGTACCTCAAGGATCAGTATTGGGACAAAATTTTTTTATAATGTATACAAATGATATTTGTAAAGTATCGAAGATACTAAAGTTTGTAATTTTAGCAGATGATAGCAATACACTTTGTTCAAGTGGGGAATTTCAACAGGTTGTGGAGGTGATCACACAGGAGTTAAAGATATTAAAGACGTGGTTTGATAGAAACAAATTGTCCTTAAATTTAAATAAAACAAAATTTATGTTATTTGGAAACTATAAGAAAAACATTAACATTGAAATTTGTGTTGATAATGTATATCTAGAAAGGGTTAATACCATAAAATTTCTTGGTGTGATCATTGATCATAAGGCCTGTTGGAAATCACACATCACTCATGTGAGGGGAAAGTTAGCACGGGGCATTGCTGTCTTGGGGAAAGTAAAACATTTTCTGGATAGGAAAACATTATATATGTTATATTGTGCTTTACTATTACCATACATGAGTTATTGTGTAGAGGTTTGGGGAAACATATAAAAGTAATATTCAGACTATGATCATAATGCAGAAACGGGCTATTAGACTAATAAATCAGGAGGAGTATAGGGCTCATACAAACGGACTCTATATTAAGACGCAAGCTTTAAAATTCCAGGACCTGGTCAAGTTTAAAACTGCAAATAATATATAAGGCAAGGAAAGGGATGCTCCCAATTGAAATAAGTAAATGGTTCTTAGAAAGAGAAGGGAGGTATAAGGGAAGTGGAATTTAAAAGTACAAAGAGTAAGAACAACATTGAAAAGGATGTCTATTTCAATAGCGGGCGTTAAATTCTGGAATGAGTTAACAGAAGAAATAAAGGTCAGTAGTGATATAAACCAGTTTAAAATAAAACTAAAAAAAGAAAAGAAATGTTATATAAGTATAAGAATGAAGAAAATGCAATTAACCCAGGACGGCATGCAAACAGATGTTTAATCTCTTCTACAAATTAGCAGTTGAGCATGAGAATAATTTTTTTGTTTGTTTGTTTTTTTTGAAGGCACTGTAAATGTTTTGTTGTTCAAATTTAGATGATGAGGATGTAAACCTGAGGGGGTAGGGCTAAATAAGTATATACTTCTCCCTACTCCTTTTCAAACAACTGCATGGAATGATTTTGTGAAGTGTTGGTGAATGTATATGTTTGAAATAAAATGAACTGAACTGAACTGAACTGCAACAAACTTTCAACTGATTTTTAGGACTTGGACATGATGACTGTAAAAATGATAACAGAATCTGTTATTGAACTTTTCACTTACATCTGTAATCTGTCGTTTTCTATGGGAATCTTCCCTGGTGATATGAACATTGCTAAAGTGGTTCCTTTGTTTAGAAGTGGTGATAAACATAATTTCACTAATAACAGGCCAGTGTCAGTGCTTCCACAGTTTACCAAAATAGTTGAAAAAGTTTTCGTATCAAGGTTGGATAGCTTCATTGAAAAAAATCATATCACTTAAACCATAAACAGCATGGATTTAGGACCAAAAATTCAACTTCAATGGCAATAATGGAATAAACTGATAAAATATCAACAGCAATATATGAAGATTGCTTCACAAGTGTTTTTATTGACTAAAAGACTTTGACGTTGTTGATCATGCGGTTAATTCAGAAATTACAACAGTGTGGAAGAAGAGGTGTGGCTCATCAATGGGTTAAGAGTTATTTAGATAACGTTGGTTACGTATTGTAACCCCAGATTCTATGACTCTAGTCACAGCCCTTAAGCTAGCTGCTATTGGAAGGATGATCTCAGCATCAGTCAATCATGAAGAGCTTAAATGTACACCCACCAATGGTGGGCACCCCTGTGGGTATATAAGTGGAGCGCGGAGCGACTCCACTGTTCACCTCCGATGGCTCTTAGTCCTAACAGAACCAGTGGGGCCAGTGGCTTAAGGGCTGCGACTAGACTCATAGAATCTGGGGTTACAATACGTAACCAACGTTCTATTTCGTCTAGTCTTAGCCCTTAAGCTAGCTGCTATTGGAATAATGCGCAGCTGAATGGGTTTACGCCACACTGGTTAGCTCAACCAATGGACACACCCAACATGTCTCCTTTTAGCGAGGGTCGCTCAGCCTTAGCCCAGGGCTTAAAAGGCTGAGGCAGCCAGAGAGAAGAGTGGGGCCCCCACTAAAAATATCATCCACAAGAGGATGAAATTCATTCAAGTAGGGCTGATGTGGTGCCATCATGCTTTCACTGAGCCTTCTGAGGACAAAGCACTGAACGAGTGATGGATCCTGAAGACACATCTCGTAAATAATAACGAGTAAAGGAACAGGGTGAAGCCCATGAAGCAGCCTGACAAATGTCTTCCATCGACACACCACTGTGGAGCGCCATAGAAGAGGAAATCCCTCTGGCTGAGTGAGCCCTGAGTGTCTCAGGAGGATCCCGCCCTGATGATGTGTAAGCGAGTGAAATGGCGTCGCACAGCCATTGTGAAAGACGCTGGGTCGACAGAGCTTGCCCAAGGGAACAATCTCTGTAGTGCACAAACAGGCGTTGTGAGCAGCGAATCCGTGAAGTGCGTGACACATATCGTGTGAGCACACGCACCGGGCAGAGAAGGTGGGAAGCCGCCTCCTCATCAGAATTATGGGGAGGAGTAAAAAGTCCAGCCAATGAAATTTACCTGGCTTTGAAGGAAGTATTAATGTTTTTGGGCACAAAGGCTGGGTTGGGGCATAAAACAGCGGACCCGCCATCTTCCTGGATCCTGAGGCATGCGGGAGCCACTGAGAGGGCGGTTAGGTCGCTCACTCTCTTGACTGATGCCAATGCCAGCAGCAAGGCAGTTTTGAGTGACAGGGACTTGAGTGAGACCTGGTCCAAGGGTTCAAATGGGGCTTCAGATAAGCCGCGCAGAACCACCGTTAGGTCCCACTGGGGAAACAGCTGGCGGGACACAGGTCTGTTCCTTCTGACACCTTTTAGAAAACGTTTTGTGAGGGGATGATTGAAAACAGATCTATCTCCAAAACCCTGGTGACAGGAAGAGATAGCTGCAGCATATGTTTTAATAGTGCTGAATGCGAGGCCTCTGTCCATCAGTATCTGCAGAAACAATAGGACATCCGCCAGCTGGAAGGCCCTCTGGATAAGGGTCTGCCAGGCAGCAATGTGAGCAGAACCGGTGAGTACAGCAGCGCACAGATTGAGAATGGCATCAGCAGTTTTAGCAATGATGGTTTTTGACTCGTCAGGAGCGTCAAGCTCTTCCACCATTTTGGAAACGCCAAAGGCAAGAAGGGCAATGTTATTTCCTGCAGGGCAGGTCTGGAAGGCGCACTGATGTGCGCGATTGGTGAGCCGCGTCAGCAGCTGGTCATGCTTAGAAGCGGGAACTGCTCACGGGCCAGCGAGGTGGTTCTTGGCGCCAAACAGCGAGGCCAAGTCCGGCTCCAGTGGAGGAACGGATGGCCAGCCTTGGTCGGAGAAGCCCTCGAACTTGGTAATGGGCGTTTATGTGGAAATTGGCGCCTTGAGCTTAGCAGGTTCGGAGAAGGCGGCGGACCAGCAGCTCATGGCACAGGGGAAGCGCGGCCAGATGGGGTCTGGACAGCGCTTCTGTGTTGCCCCGAAAATTCCCGCCAAATCATCTGCTTCAGGCAGAGCCGGTTCTGGCACGGCTAGCCCCTTGCAGACCGCAGCCGCGGAGATGATGGCAGGCAGCTCCTGGAGCAGTGCTCTAACTTCTGGCAGGGAGGAGCGAGAGGTCACTGGAGCAGAAGGACCCGCTGAGCGAGGCTCGTCGACTTCCGTGTTGTCCAGGAAGGAAGAAGGGCTATGGCAGCCAGCCTCGTTGTACTCCTCACTGTCGATGACACTGTCCAGTTGGTTGAAGCCAGCCGGCTCCTGGCCGACGTTGAAGAACTGTAAGGCCTTGTCCAGCGAGTACGTGTCAGCCACCGGAAATTCCTCGTTGGAGGCGAAGTACTCGACCCGGCGGATCTTTCAGCCACGGGCAGAGCGGCACAAAACGGGCACGAGGCCTGGGGGGGTCAAGGCCAGGCCAGCGTGATGAGCCCTGAGACAGACCTCACACTTGGTGTGCAGGTCGCCGCTGGAGATGGAGCCCGTCTGGCAGGCCGGGCAGGTCCTGGCGTCGCTGGACATGGTAGGTGAGTAGAATGCTTCTTGGATAATTGCTCTTTAAAGGAAGCTCTTAAGCTTGGCTTGAAGAGATAACGGAGGCGAACAGTGGAGTCGCTCCACTTATACACCCACAGGGGTGCCCACCATTGGTGGGCGTACATTTAAGCTCTTCATGATTGGCTGATGCTGAGATCATCTTTCCAATAGCAGCTAGCTTAAGGGCTAAGACTAGACGAAATAGAACAAGAAAAAATTTGTCCAACTAAATGATACAAAATCAAAACTGAGTGATATTTGTTGTGGAGTGCCGCAATGGTCTGTCCTTGGTCCAAAACTGTTCATGTTGTTTATCAATGACCTCGTAAATGTATCCAAACTGCTCTGTTTTGTTTTGTTTGCCGATGATATGACATTGTTTTCTTCTGGGTCAGATATACAAGAAGTAATTCAAGTGATAAACGGTGGGTTGATTATTGTCAAAAACTGATTTGGTATAAATAGATTAACATTGAATCTTAATAAAACAGATTTCATATTGTTTAATGACCAAAAATATAAAATAAATATCTTAAAAAATTGATGGTATGGAAATTCAAATAGTGAAGGAAACTCAATTTTTAGGAGACATGTTTGATGAGGATCATAGTTGGAAATCACATATAGGATATATAAAAGGTAAACTCGCCAAGGCCATTGCAGTATTACACAGAACCAAGTATTTGCCTAGCAGTTCAGGGTTATTGACATGGTACAAGACACTGATTGGGCCACATTTAACTTAATGTGTAGAAATCTGGGAATCAACATATTAAACTTATATTCAAGTGTTTATTTTACAGAAAAGAGCATTGAAGGTCATCAGTAACACTTGCTGTAGAGATCTGCAAAACCCTTTCTTTATCAAATACAAAGTACTGAAAGGAAGGATCCAACTTCACCTGGGTCTTATGTGTTACATAGTCTGGATGTTAAACTATTGCGGGTGTGGCAGTAGATATTTGCTGGAGTGGGTCTCAGTCGGTGGCCTCGGTCTCCGTGGGGTTCCGTGATGCAGCTGCTTTGGGCCCTGGCTAGATGGGCTGGGGTCTCCATGCCCCGGGTGGGTTTTGGGGACGGGGGTGCCTATTGGGGCTAGCCTTTCCTCTCCATCCTCAGACATTTCCCTCCTCCTGCTCCTTCACATCACCACACAAACATGCACATAGGCCTTGGAGGGTGGTACGTCCAGGGGTTGTGGGTATGTTTCTTTTCTCCGCATTCCAGTGGCAGCGTGCGCCCCAATTTTAATTTGCACATAAAACACTGCCACCAACTACATTCCACACAAATTTAGACTTAGGGCCTTGAGGGTGAGCACACTCAACAGCACCTGGAGGGGGTGGGGGGGCGGGGAGTCTTGTCACTCAGCCTCACCTTTGTTGCCGGTGCTCACTTCCAATTTTAAGCTGCACCCAGACACTGAGCGTTCAGGGCGGGGGTGGGGGGTGAGGGTGGGGGGGTTACTGGCACCAGTTGTTGTAGGCCAGACGATTCCTGCACTGTGCCCCCTCCTAACTCTTAACAACATGCATCAACACCATATTGGAGCAGGCGGAGGGAGACAAGGGTTTGGGGTGGTGGGTCGCTTTGTGGTACTGATGGGTATGCCTACTCATCAGTACCACAGTAAGAATGGAACCAGCTCTGGTATGCAGGAGGGTTTGTGCAATCTGTGCAGCAGTATCAAGACCAAAGTGAGTAGGATGCATATGGGGAGCGTGAGTGAGTGTATGACGTACAGTCTTGTGTGTCTTTAGGTTGAATGTGTTAATGTATGAGCATGAGTGTGGGAGTGTGTAACTGTATCTGTCAGGTGGGATCTCAAACTCCTCCCCTCTCCTCGGACATAGTGTACTACAACATCTTCTTCTACCCTCTCCCCTGATGGTGGATGGTGCCTCAGTCAGCCTGCATATTCGCAGCTCCTGTGTTTGGGGCTTGAAGTTTTTGGCATTATTATCTTGCTCCTGGTGGCTGCCTGATGGGGTCTGGGTCCCTGGGCTCTGTTGGGTCTCTACTGGGGTTGGGTGCCCTTGGTTCTTGGGCTGCTGAGTTCTGTGCTCAGCCTGCCCCGGAGTGAGCAGCTGCAGGCGGGCTTGGGGCTGCTGGTTGGCCTCCCCGGGGTGATCCTCAGCGCCTTTCGGGAGGGGAGTTGTGGCTTCTCCAGCGGCAGTCTCTCTGGGGTCTCTGTGCTCTGGGGGAGACCTCTAGATCTCTGGGGCTTGGAACTCTATCCATCTTCTGTGGATCTTTGGGGGCAGGTCTGTGGCCCTTCACATTCACTATTGAACACTGGTATAGAGAAACTGTACAGACACAAGCGTGTACGCGCACAGGTGCTCATATGGTGCTCTCACAAGTATCGACTTGGGCATTTTTGACACATAACCTAAGGCTGTGGTTGGCACTAAACGCCCTATGAATTAATATCATGTGCTTTTTTAGCAAAAATTGTGATGGTTATGTGGCAGTGTGAGCGTCCTGTTACTGTGACCCGATTGATCATGCGCCCTGGCTACTTGGCCAACGGGATGTCCCTTTGGCTGACTGGTTAGTGCGCATGACTCTCACCCAGGGGGCTGGGGATTGAATCCAGCCCAGGCCCTCATTTCTCCACCTTGCCACAGTTGTATATTCTCATTTGGTTGGCACAGTGATATTTTGGATGTGTTGTATTTTTGCGTCCCCCCCCCCCCTCCATTTTTCTTCTTCTTTTTGTTGTGAACAATTTATTTTGTCTTTTTTTTTCTTTCCCTCCTTTCGCTTTCATTTCTGTCTCTCTGTCCGTTTGGATTAAAAACAACGGAAAATATTTCTAATAAAGTTTTGGTATCAGGTGAGACTATTTAGCTGAAGTTATACTACACCTATGAGAGTAAAACTGTAAGGCGTGTCTTCAGCACTCAGGCATCAATTCTGATTGCTTTACAGCTGGACAGGACACGGAAAAAAGAACAAGAAAATAGCACACCTCCCACGGCCGGGCCGGGTGTTTTGTAACTGATGGAAGCATGAATTTTACTCTGTAGCAGAAAATCCTAATGGATACCTAACCTTGGACCTTAAACATGCTGTTAAAGTTGTAAAACACACACACACACACACACACACACACACACACACACACACACACACACACACACACACACACACACACACACGCACGCACGCACGCACACACACACACACACACACACACACACACACACGCACGCACTCACGCACACACGCACACACACACACACACACACACACACAGAAGATCAACTACTTATGAGCGTTATGGGACATTAGATGACACGACTGACAATAATTTCACATGCTTTCCTAAAAATCTTCTGCTAACAGCAGGTTTCTCCAGTGGTAGTAAAAGTATTTTAACTTTGATCTTTTCTTCCTTGCTGTTCACACACAGCGTCTCATTGTTGCACACTCTTGTGTGCCGGTGATCTTTGGTGACAGAATGAGAAGGCCGGGTGTTTACAGAGACGGAACGAGACAATAACAGTTTGTTTTTCTACAGGCCCTCAGTCCGTCTGTGTGAGTGAGCCAGTTTGAGCTGCAGGGTCAAGCGAAGCCACCCATACTAAGCTGGGGAAAAAAAGATCATTTATCACTTGGTGATTAACAGGGATAAGGTTACTATGGCAAAGAGAAGAAAAGCACAGAAAAATCATGGGAACCATTGCAAATATGCAATATAACGGCTAAATGATGTACCCTCACAAAGTGAAGATCAGGGTTCTCCAACCTTTTTTTGGTCTGTGAGCTACTTTTACTCAGTGAAAGTACAGAAGAGCTACTGCTGGCTGATTCAATTTGATACTCTCCATGTGTGAATATGCTTATGTTAAAATGCTATGCTTACTCTATTAACATGCATTATATTGACAAGTAGATTTCTTTGTATTTCAATGCATCAATATTATTAAAAAAGCACAAGGAAAATAGTGACCTTCTGAAAATCAAACTAAACTAAACATTTTGTTTATTAACCAATCAGATACTTTCAGATAATGAGATACAAACACACTTCATGTGAAGGAATTTTTTTTTGGAAGGATTAGTAACACTACTTTTTTGAGCAGCTAGCTTGTTCCTGTTCAGTCCCTGACCCTGTGCCCTGCCCGGCTTACTGTGCACAGACCCAGTTTGGACGTCCTGCAGAAGTGCTCTGGACCGACGGACTCAACATAGACACGATCTGCACGTCCGTGCGACGTTAACTGTATGCAGGGAAGCAGCAATGTCAGTTTTTCATAGTGTTATTAGTGCTATTTTGTCATAAATGAACAAACACTTCCAAAAACTATAGAATGCCATTTAAAGAGCATTTAATGTTCTTTAAATGGCATTTAATACAAAACCTTTCTAGTCATTGTCATGGTATGATTATTTTTCGAAACAATGCTAAACAAATGTTCTCATAAAATAAATAAAGTTGAAGATATTTTAAATGAAATACAAGTTAAATGTGATGAAAATACATGATTCTAAATTGTTTGAACTGCTTTAAAAATGTCAAAACAGAAATAACACACTTCCTGCTTTTCTGATTCATTTATTTATTATGGTTTTTTTTTTTTGCTCATGAAAGTTAAGTTTAACTTCAATAACTGCTGGTATAATGATGTATTTCTGCATTTTTTGTTGACAATATTAAAATAAGGTTAGGTTTATCCTTTTTCTCTGGATCAGCTGATATAACACAGAGCGAAGAAAGAGATTTAAAAATCACGTTTTATAACTAAATCAGCTGAAACAATTGAGGGAAATGTGTTTAAACTAAATCACAGGAGATGTCGGAGGCCTTTGTTTATTGTGTGTTAACAAGCAAACGGCATTTCGTTTGCATTAACCAGCTATTACCGCAGATGGGATGTACAGTCGCCCAGAATATTTTACTGAGGATGTTTTTCTGAAACTTGGTCTGTGTAACCGACGTCACCCCTGCTTAAGCCGCTGAGATCAGAAACAGGGATCCGTGTTGCAACCAGAGCAATTAACCTGCATATTTCCAGTTGGACACTGCAGAAATATTTGTGCAAAAATCAGATTTGTATTTTACTTCCCAAAATGCAAATTTTAGATTAGATTGAATGAAAAACAGGGACGGCTTGCCATCAAATTTAAAAGCTGTCCCTCCTTACAAGTCAAGCAGGGCGGCTCGCTGGCTGCTTCCAGGCGAGCAACTTTGAAGTGCGGAGGCCCCTCGCAGGGTCTAGATTAGTTTAAGTAAAACACCAGAAAGCAATGTCGTTACAAAATGATACCTGCATAACCGCATTTCTCGGGGCCACAGTTCCAATCAGCTCTTCCCTCCCATAGAAATCATGTCAAAACCAGGCTATAGCGCTTTTCACAGAAGCTAAAAATAGATTGTCGCGCAATGTCACAATGCATTCTGGGAGGTAGTTGTTGTTTGTCGTCTATGCAAAATGTGGACGAAAAAGGTATTTGCCGAGAGGTGGGTGGTATGTGAAAGTAGTGACACAATCACCTAGAAGTGAAAATGTAACGTAATCAATTCAAGGCTTAAAGTAAGCTTACTTTAATTGTAAACATGATTTCTGTATGAAATGATGTCTAGACATACTGGATTGTGGCTGAAGAAAGGTAACATCTATGCTTTTCAAACAAGACAAAACAAAGATCTTTGATTCTCCAAACTGAAACTGAACTGACTTCATATCCTCAGGTGTGTGTGTGTGAGAGTGTGTGTGTGTGTGTGTGTGTGTGTGTGTGTGTGTGTGTGTGTGTGTGTGTGTGTGTGTGTGTGTGTGTGTGTGTGTGTGTTGCCATGCTGACAGTAACTGAATCCTTGTCGATGAGTCGAGACAGATCAATGAAGGCTGCTTGTCAGGAGCAGTGACCCTGACTCTTTAGCTGTGCATCCACCATGAAGATTAAGGCTAAAATCAGGGATGTGTGTGTGTGTGTGTGTGTGTGTGTGTGTGTGTGTGTGTGTGTGTGTATGTGTGTGCGTGTGTGTGTGTGTGTGTGTGTGCATGTGTGTGTTTGCGTGCGTGTGTGTGTTGACTGCATTTACTGATAGCAAAGATAAAAGATGTAGTCTTGAGTTGGGGAAAGTTATTTTATATGTATTTATGTACATTCCAGAACTGCACTGCTCTGGGTGGCTGCATGTTGGAGTAGCTCTGTTGACTATATGTAAGTTTAGCCTTTTTTGGACATTTTTTCTTCTAGTTTCTCAAGAAAACAGTATTTTTTGACATTTTACTTTTCTGTTTCTGATGCTGTGAAACTTAGAGGATTTTTACAGCAATTTTTTCACTTTTTGAGCATTTGTTATGATGCGTAACCATGGTAACAAGCTGGTTTACAATCGGGAGCAGCTGATTAACATTGGAAAGGTTGAAATAATACCTCAACTGAAGCCACAAATCCCAAATGAGCTAAAACGCAAGAAGCATGGATGCAGAGCGGGAGCAAAACGGAGACAGAGAAAGAGGAACCATCTCTTCCATCGATCATGATGGGCAATGATAAATCAAGTGCTGGTCAGCATCAGAAGCAGGGACCTGAAAAGGCTTAACAGCCTAATAAAAAAGGCTGGTTCTGTTCTGGGGATGACTGTGGAACCGCTGGAGGAGATAATGCAAAGAAGGATTCTCCAGAGAATTAGGGCTGTAGCGAAGCCTCGACGAAGTCGACGGCTCGATTCTAAAAATTTGTCGACGTCAGATCCGGAAGTCGACGCACCGCGCCCACTTGTTGCATCCCCAGGAGTTTGTAAATAGAGGAGGAATCTGCCTGTTCTTCCTCTAGTTCGCCCTCTTCTCCGCCTTAACTAACATCTCCGCCAAATACCGAAGACCCGGAACAACGTCCGTCCACTACTAGATTATTTTCCTGTTTTGCCCCTCCGTCTCCCGGCAACGGACAACAACTTCCGGGGTCAGATGCGCTGCTTCGTGTCTATCGCAGATGTAGAAAATCACCGGGAGCGCTTCTCCCTTAATAAAAGGAGCTTCTTTCAGACATGAGGAGAGCTGTTTTGGTGGTAGCAGTCTCTCCTCCGTGCTGTTCTGTTTGCTGCTGGGTGTTTTTGGTTTATTTAAACTTGGTAACTTGAACTTAATGTTGGTAAAGCTACTGTTATCATCTTCGCTAACAGCTTCTTGCGTTGGGATAAGCTGTTACGTTTTGGTTTAGAGTTCATCTTTTTTGTGGTGTAGATCTCCCTTTTATTACATTTAGAGTGTTGTGGGTTTTCGGTTTAGTGTAAAATACCACCTGAGTTTGGTTTAACCCGTAAGACCACTCGCCTCACGCACATAAGTGACCAAAACAAAGCAGCATGGAGACACTCCATCTTCTACCACCTCTCAGGCAGCAGCCTGCACTCCCAAGTTCTACACGTCATCAGAACATAACCAACCAACACAATAAACGCAGTGTTATACAAAATGGAAGGCCTGTAGTGTTTATTCTCTTACAGTAAGAATTTATCAATTTTTTTTTGAGGAATTTATTTGAGATTTTCTGGTTTTTGTTAATTGTGCAATAGAAAAATAATCATTAGATTAATTTTCTAAATAGTCATTAGAATAGTCGACTATTCGATAAAATAATCGTCAGAATAATCATTTTAAAAATAATCGTTTACCCCCAGCCCTACAGAGAATCAAGAAAATTATGGACAACCCTGAGCATTCACTTCACAAGACTGTCCGACAACGGAAGAGTGTCTTCAGTCAGAGGCTTCTTCAGTTTCGCTGCAACACTGACCGCTACTGGAGATCCTTCCTGCCAACAGCCATTGTAATATACAATAACTCTTTGATGACTATTATTATTATTATTCTGAGCTACTACAGCAATCAATTTCCCTCTGGGATTAATAAAGTATTTCTGAATTGAATTGAAATCATATATTTCCTTCTATGATACACATGCTTGCATGGAAATGTATGCACTAAGTAAAAAATTGCTTCCCGGGTCTTTTAAAAAAATCAAAATGTTAAAATAGGTCTTGACATGGACCAAAATAATAGCAGCTGTTTTGTTTATGATTTAACCAACAATAAACAGCAATCAGTTTCCCTCTGGGATTAATAAAGTATTTTTGAATTGAATTGAATTAACATACATATTAAACTAAAATAACATCTATGGTAACACCTTTCGTTACGTAAGTTTTAATTATTGTTTAACAGTAGGTAGACACAGGAACATGAATAAAAATGTTATGTATAAATACATTGGCTGCCCTCTAGAGGCTGGTTCTGGTACACATTTGAAGTCCCACCCCTTCCATGTAAACAAACAGCTCGGAGTGTTTTTCTAGGTGTTGAAGTCTGTTGATTCACTCAGCTCTTACTTTGTTGTTACGTGCTCAAACGTTTATATTTCTAATGTCTTTCATTTTGATCAGTTGTTAGATGCTTTTAAAACCGTTTTGTGTGTAAAAAAGGACTTTTAGCCCCACGTAATGAGAGCTTAAAGTTTGATTTCTAAAATACAACATGGCAGCCCCTCTAAATGGTATCATTTGGCTTAGCTTTGTCATATTTCATTAGATATGCTGATGGTCTCAACCTGTCCTGACTAAAGTCTGTTCACACTAGTGCTTTATTTCTGTTTCACGTGTTCCTAAAACCTGCAATTTTTATAGGCTGCCAACAAATCCTGGATCCAAAGGGAAACTTGTTCTTAAATGCATTTATTATTATTTTTACACTTGCTGCATTTTGTTTAAGGCCTTGATTGGAACTTTGGCTTTGCATCAGAAAATCAGCCTTTGTGACAGTTTAATTTGTTCTGGAGGCTAAAGCCCCACTCGGTGTCAACAGTGTTTTGAACATATAAACATTGCAGGGAGATTGTCTGGAGGTAAGTTAGAGGTTCTGTCAGCACTCGCTGTCACTGCTGAGAAATTCTGCAGCACTGGTTTCAAAGTGAACACAGCTTAATAACCCTGCTTTCCATTGAATACACAGGTGTCACATAATAAGAAGCCAATAGCCGCTTTAATCATACGTCTCAATCTGCGTGGATACGGAGACACGCAACCTTATGATACGTCGATGCAAGGGTTCTGGAGCAAGTCCACAGATGGAGACGTGCCCAATTTTTAACTCTTCGTCACAAGTGGTGATGACTGCAACCATGTGATCGGTCAGGATGCTACTTAAATAAGTCAACAGTACCACAAACAGGTTCTTTGCTAATCTGGAGGGAACATCTGCAAGAACGTTCTACAGAAAGCAGCAAAGGGTCCTCAGAAAGGCCGCTAGGCACTTTTGGAAAAAAGTAATTGAGGCAGGTCGAAAAGTCTTTAGGAACAACGAAATCGCTGTGCACAACGGTTGTTTTACTCGACTGAGAAGACACTTTCAGTTTGTTTTGCATAATCAATGTCTCATGACGATTGTGTATTTTTTGCAATGATATTTTTACCATAGTTTTGCGATGCCTTACACGCCAACTTTCAGCTAAAATGCTTGCGAACAAACTTCTTCATACTTTAACGCAAATTAAACATCAAAACAAACACGTTTAATCTCACTGCTGTAAGGTTCTCTTACTCTCTCAAATTCCTTCATTCCTTTACTCGTTATTTTCTTATTAAAGGTTAGTGGCCTGTTTTTGTTTAACTCCTTCTTAGGGTTTCATAACCCCCCAAGGCGCTTCACAACACAATCAGTCATTCACCCATTCACACGCTGATGGTGATGAGCTAACCACAGCTGTCCTGGGGCGCACTGACAGAGGCGAGGCTGCCGAACGCCGGCGCCACCAGCCCCTCCGACCACCACCAGCAGGCAAGGCGGGTTAAGTGTCGTGCCCAAGGACGCAGCGGCAGCATTCTCTGGTCCGAGTCAGGATCGAACCTGCAATTACTGATTACAACCCGCTCTACCTCCTGAGCTACTGCTGTCCGGGACAGCGAGGTGAAATCTAAACCTCTGTAACTGTTGTTAAATTCTTGTCTGCAGTCATGTGACTACCAGACTCTTAGGTACCACCAAACGTTTTTGCACGGCAACCGTTTGTTTTCTGCTCGATTTCTATTGACATGACCCCTGCGCTCCTGCATGCATCTGTCTCACCGTCTGAACCACTGACTGCAGCTGCTTTACCATGTCTGATGATTTTGCCTCTCATTGTATTACTCATATAATTCACTCACAAACTCACTAAAATGTTTTCTGAAGGGTTATGGTTATTTAACCAAGGTGTGGTGTGTCTGTGTTTAGTTATTGATATGACTCCTCTGATGCATAATTCAGATGTCAGTATGGTCTATTTAGACATTTTAAAATCAGGAAAATCCTTCAAAAGCTCCAATCCAATTTGAAGGTCTTTGACTGAACCTTTTTTCTCAGATTAATATCTTTTCTTTGACTTCCTCTCTTCGTTTTCCCATCCATCTGTTTTGTAATGAGATCCCTGCATTGCTATGAGTTATAGAAAACAGTCGCGGTGGCTTCCAAGTTATGTGACTGTTTATCTCCTCTGTTCACCACAGCGAGACCGTAGTATTGGGATGAAAGACAATCAGGACAATAGACTTGGCTGTAGTTTTACAGTTCCTCTGAGTCTAATCCATTCTCTGGCAGGTCGTATTTGCTTGAATAAACCTCATAAAGAAAGTCACATTTTCAAAATGCAATCTGATTTATTACTCTGGGTTAAATGTGAACCATGCATCGTTTTGGTCTTGTTAGACTGAATTTGTTTTACTGTGTCTGTTTCTTTGTTATGAGTGAATGATGAGATGTTGCACAATGCAGCCACTGACGTTGAGACATTTAAAGCAGAGTATCCTGAATACATCAGCTCTGTAAACAGTAACTACGAGTGAAACTAGTTCTGAGGCTTCAACACTTTTTACATTCTTCCAACTTGTCCCTGTTTTCCATTTCTGAACATGAAAGAAATAATGCACATTTTTACCAAACGGTGCATATAGAGCAGCCGTGCGTTTGTGTTTTAAGTGTCCTCGTGGTTTCTAAGACCAGAAACTTGAGATGAAACATTTCAATGAAATAAATCTTTTGAGGTACAGATAGCGTTTTATACTGCATCCTTCCTGCAGAACCAAGTTCCCTGCTTTTACACTAGATGTTCAGATGTTTCAAGTTTAAATACCCGACTGTCACACAGTAGTGCTAATAATACGGGTTCCTCCTCTGCTTGGAAACATGCCTCACATCATAACAGAACATGATCATAACAGTGTGTCTGCCAAATATGTCTCCAAATCCAACCGTTTAAGTAAGCAAACTTCTATTTTGTTTGAATATTCAGTAACTGCGAGGAAATCCTAGAATCGTGTGGACTCATTACATCCCACATGTCAGTGGCTTGATGATGGTGCTTGGAAATGCACTTTGCAGTGGCAGCATAATTTGGAGACCTCCAGGGGTCTAGTTTTACAAATCCACACAAGACCTGCTTTCACAAAGTCTTCAACACGTCCAGACCCATGGCCCACAGTTTAACAGCTTAAGGGAAACTGCAGGGACACACAATTACTAGAAAACGCGTATGACACACAAAAACCTCACCGCCGTGTTTGGATTGGAGAGGTAAAAGTACTTGGTCTGTGGATTATGTGTTTATCAAGTCACATCTCTGCAAGTCCTCCAAATCAACTCTTATTACACCACACTGGTATGCAGTGGTAATGGATCTCCTTCTGCGAACGTTGGTTAGAAGTTACCAACATATAACTTCTCACCGTGATCATGTGCTGATGGCTTTAGCAGCCTTTACTTTATTATATGTCATCAGTGTTTCCTGAGGTTCTTTATTATAATCTATGGAAAAGACAGATTTTTCATGTGCCTATGGCTTATTTAGCTCCAGTGATCTTAAAAATGAATCATCTATTAGTGAGAAACAGGACTGATGCTTTAACTGAAGGTCACTGATTCACACTGATATGTCCTGTTACCTAAATGCCGTTCTCACAGCAGCTCTAGCTACAGAAAGTGTTGCGTGAGAAAACTCACAACTTTTGGTTTTAATAGAGACTGACGTGAACAACTGACCTGGTCTCACGGCGGTTCACGATACACGTGTTAATCTAAGGTTTGTTGCTTGTGGACACGATTTTCTTTTGATTTTCGTGATGCTCAGAAGCGCTTTTTTTAAGTAACGGAAACGCGTCGGTCTGCAAACAGGGAAGGTAGCAGCTCATCAGTGGAATTGTTCTTACACAATGTAATCAGACTTTGACCCTTACAGGGTCCCTACAGGTTTCTTCAACTTAAATTAAAGTCTCTTTAAGACCAACAATGTAAAATTTTAATATTTTAACATAATTCTCAATTATTGGTTCTGCCAGTCTAGATTTAGGTTACGTTATTTTGTCTGCATGGTAACAAATAAACAGCTGCTCTAATTTTAGTTCCTAAAGTCATTTATGGTAAATGGTAAATTGCCTGTATTTGATATAGTGTCTTCTAGAGTCCTGGAGCCCCCCCAAGGCACTTTACAACACAATCAGTCATTCACACCCATATTCACACGCTGTGGGGATGAGCTACGATGTAGCCACAGCTGCCCTGGGGCACACTCATAGAGGCGAGGCTGCGGAACACTGGCGCCACCGCTCCCTCCGACCACCACCAGCAACTAAGGTGGGTTAAGTGTCTTGTCCAAGGACACAACGACAGCAACAGACTGAGCGGGGCTCGAACCCGCAACCTTCCGATTACGGGACGAGCACTTAACTCCTGTGCCACTGTCACCCACATTTATGAAAAGTGTTTATCTCTGAAAACGAATGCAGATGCACAGGAGAAATACATTGGTCCTGCTAAATGTGAAGAACTCTCAGAACCTCACGTTCCAGGATTTTATTTTAGTGACACGGTTTTGAAATGTTAATCTAAAAGGGTTCAGATGAAGGCAGCTGGACTCCTTTGGGCTCTTAAAGATGTTTCTCTTCTCATCCGAGGGGCTTTGTCAGTTCTGACTGGAACATGGGAGAGTCAAGCTTATCAGCAGTAGCTGTCTGTTGTTATTTAACGAGCAGAAACTACTCTGAGTATCCCTCCCCTCCATTCCCTGATGAGTGTTGGCCTCTGTTGAGAGGGAGTCGTTGTGTTGACGTGACACAGGAAGGTGTGACCTAGACTGAAACAGCTCAGGAATGAGATCCAAAACTGCATTATAGGTGCTGGAAAGGTTAAATCTAAGCCCCTCCCCTATTTAAAGTGAGGTTTCCAAGCTCAACATAGATAGCTTATTTTACTCCTCTCTCAATCCGTCTGTCTTCTCTGTCCAGAATGTGTCCCTTGTCCTTCAGGTGTAAGTGGACTGCAGAGTCCTGACCTGAAGAGGTGGCTCTTCTGTGTTGTGCCATGCGAAACCAAAGAAGTCCAGTAGCCTTCATTTGAGCCCTTTTGGATTACCATGACCTGGATGACTAAGAACCTTCATGTTGGCACCTTGTCAACAAAACCTTCTAAACAAACAAGCTTGACTCAGCTGTTTGGATGCAGCTGTAACCCTGACCCTTTAAGATGATGTGTGTTTGGTACACGTTCTCCCTGCTGGTGGGAGGAAGACTGTTACTTTTGTGCCCAAATGTGGCCTATTGAAGAATTAAATCAAGTCTTAATGTGTTAGGTATAAAGTTTCTTAGACAGGTTGGACATTTGAAAGATATTTTTGAACTGGACACCAAACTCAACACATTTGGATGTTCTGGGTCAACTTGTCCAGCTGGGCCCAGACGCCTAGAAATTCTGTCCATAAAGGTTATGAACAGAATCCGTGACAAAGGGCAGCCTTGGTGAAGTCCAACTCTCACTGCTGAGCTCCACTTGCTGCGGCAATGCGGACCACGCTCTGACAGCGGTCATACAAGGACCTAACAGCCCGCATCAGAGGGTTAGAGGAGGACCCCCCACAGGGATTTTTAGTTTATTTTTGCCATTTCTCCTGGTTTGAATGTGTCAATGAGACACCAGAGACAGGGTTGCTTTTGTTTGGTGGCTAATCTATTTATCTCATACAAATAAACAAAACAGTTTTTTTTTCAGGAACAAAACAGAGTCTGTCTTCGTTTGTTCATCTGAAAATCCATATAACGACAAACAAAAGTTCATGATTTAGAATCAGTGTCGTTCTATTTCATTCTGTTCTATTTTTAAGGCATTTGATTACCTGTTTTTAATGTATTTAAAGACATTTTCCTCTAGGTTATTTTCAAATAAAGCTGATCAAGCAGAACAAGTTTAGTTTATTCAAAATCAAAGTTTCATCAATCATCAGAACTGGTTATAACTTCATCACTGAGACACAAACGTGAAATCAGGTTTCAGATCATTTTATTTCATTTTAGCTTCTTCATATAAGGAAACATCAACTTTTGATGAACATGTCTCTGCCTCGACTAAAGACGTCCCTGAATTGAGCGGCGGGCGCCCCGTTTGGCTTCCACCATACATCTTACCTTTACACAAACATGCTGTAGCGTTTATAACAGCACTTACATTTGTTTAATGAATGTCTACATCAAATCAAACAAGAAATCACGGGTGGAAGAAGCAAAGGTCACTTCGTCCCCCACATGAGCAGAAGGACTGACCTTGATAGATCCGTGTTGTAATTAAAGCTACATTTCATGTCTCAGCGGCTTTCCCCATAATATTTACACTCCAGTTGCTTCAGTTCAGGAGAATTCCCTCTTGTATGTAATACGGCAGGGAGGAGAATTCAAATAAACAGCCACTCAGAGGTAACAGGTTTAAGATGTCCCGGTCCGACAGTCATCCATCTTACGCTCCTAGTCTCTGTCACCTGTGATGCAAGCGAACAGGAGAGCGACCTGTGTGGCGGGTCCATTCACACGCACTGCTGGCTTGGCGTGACTGTGGGGATATACGGGGGGGGGGGATCCCAACGGCTGCCCCAAACATCCCTCAAAAGATCAAACCAGGAAATAATTAGGTTAGAAGTAAATAAAGTAGAGATGAAACAATAAACAACGAGCGGTGCCGAGACAGATGTGGCAGACGGACATCAGGCCTCGCTTTTTGATGTCTGATTTTGACAACCTGCTGTCGACAGCATGCACAGCCCAGACAGAACACCAACTGCAAGATGGAGACGTGCTGCAGCTACTGAAGTCTAGACTTTTCATTCAAACCGCTTAGGACAGACGGTGCTGGCTCGGTCAACGCTATCATGATGCAAAACATAAAAATAAATAACAGCATGTTCGCACTCAAACTCAAACTCATCTGCACGTTTCCAGCACTCATGTTTCTGATCGTTTGTTTAACCTAGAAAAGAAGCTAATGGCAGAAAGAAGAGTTTTCATGTCAAAGCCAATAGCAGCTTGTCAGTTTTCTTGTGTTTAGGGTACAGTTTGTTGTTTATGTACAGACTTTTTGCGCGGCGTCATCAGAGAGATGCAACTGGGCTCAGAAAGCAGTTTGTTTGTTTGGCAGAGGTTAGCTCCCATGCAAAGATGACAAGGCTGGTAAATGTACAACCCACCAAGGAGATGAGTGGAAATTGTTAAATAGTCCAAGAGGACTGCAGACTTTAGTTAAAACCTGATAGAATATGTGGATGGAGGTCACAAAATAAACTCCATGACAAACGGTGTCAGTCACAAAACACAGCAAGAGTCTCTACAAATGAATCATGACAACGTCCAAGAAAAGGTTTGGTTACTGGCTATGTGCACACACACAGAACGCTATTATAAAGATTCAAACAGATGTGCATGTAGTCATTATTAATCATAAACATGCTTTAGTTTTTTCATCAACAAAGTGCTGAGAGTTTCTCATCATCGCATTTATTGACAAATGAGTAAACATGCTTCCTGTCAGTGAGGAAAAGCCGCCAACGTAAGTCAGGTGTGTGTATTCACAGTTTACTTGTGTCAGACACAGTCTCTTTTCATTGTTTCTCCCATCAGATTTATTCATTTAACTGTTCATGCCTTTGAACCCGAGCGTCCCCTAACTGTTGTAAATGCTACTCTTTGTTGTATTAAAGTTTCACTGTTTTTGGTTTCATGCAGATGATGCAGTCCTGCTGCCGTCATCAGAACGGGATTTCGCTGCAGCGGTTCATAGCCGAGTGTGAAGCAGCAGGGATGAGATTTCTCTAAATCCCAGACCATGGTCTTGAGTTGGAAAAGGGTAGAAGGCCTTCTCCGGGTCAGGAATGAGTTTAGGTATCTCTGGTTCTTGTTCACGAGTGAGTGTAAGATGGAGCGAGAGATTGTCGGATTAGTGCTGCATCTGCAGCGATGCGGGCGTTGTACCGGTCTGTCGTGGTGGAGAGAGAGTTGAGCCGGAAGTCAAAGCTCTCGATTTACTGGTCGATCTACGTTCCTACCCTCACCTACAGTCACAAGCTTTGGGTAGTGGCCGAAAGAATGAGATCACGGATACAAGAGGTCGAAATGAGCAGACGCCTCCCTGGTGAGGTTTTCCAGGCACATCCAACTTGGAGGAGACCCAAAGGAAGACCCAGGACACGCTGGAGGGACTTTGTCTCTCGGCTGGTCAGGGAACGCATTGGGATTCCCCCGGAGGAGCTGGCCCAAGTGGCTGGGGAGAGGGAAGTCTGGGTTGGTCAGTCTGCCTAGGCCGCTGCCCCCGCGACCCGACTCCGGATAAGCGGAAAACAATGGATGGATATTTGTGGTTTATAGAACGTTTATAGTTCTTGTACCGCATCAATCCAGATGTGGCCTTATAAGAGAAACTTTTTGTTCAGTTTTTCTAAACCCTAGTAAGTACGTGTTTTAAAGAATTTAAGCGGACAAATAATTGCAAGTATTAATTTCCTTTTAAATTAATTTTCAGGAAAGATGATCTTAAGGGACAAACTTTAATTTCCTGCAGCTCGTTGTGTTCATTTTAGACAGCGCTGTTTAAATGCATCATTACACCAGTAATATTTAAGGAGGCGTTAGATAGTGGGAAGGATTTTACATTTAATGTGAGTAAAATAGTTTGCACCTGCTGATGTAATCTGATCCTACAGCAGTGGTAGGTTATGCAGCAACATAACCAAGAGGCTTCGGAAATCAGGCAACACAAGTGAGACACGGCTAAAAGCTGCCTGACATGACAGCAACACCAACGTTACAACAAATAACCTCTAGTGTTTGACAGGTTGATGATTAGCACATGATTGAAACATAGTCTTAGCTTTGATGGGCCTTAGATAAACACACAGACGGACTCCCAAAAGATGGAGGCTCCTCTGTACTGACCACGGATTGTGGTGATAATAGCAGCCACATGTTTCAGGACCTGTTAAACACACGCGCGCGCGCACACACACACACACACACACACACACACACACACACACACACACACACACACACACACACACACACACACACACACACACACACACAACACACACACACACACACACACACACACACACACACACACACACTATACTTTGCGGTTTCCTGTTGTTCCAAAAGCAGCACGCACCTCTCTGTAAATCTGCCCTCGATAAATGCACAGTAAGTGAAGTAAAGTAGGCGAGGTGAGGATTCAAGAATGAACAAATGTATTAAACTACAAGATTGGGAAGCAGGAAAAACATATTTAAAGGTGTGGCTCACTCATTCACATACGTTTGCAGCGGTCTCTAATTGAAGTGGATGCAAGTCGTGTCGGCGCGCCTGCTTCAGGAACTAGAAGTGAGCCACATCACAGCTGAGCTTCAGACAACAGGATCTGGAGTCTTATTTCTTGATGTTTTAGTATCTCTCCTCTGATTGGCTAACGACAACATGACTCTAAAGCTGACTCTGTTTGCTCAGCAACGTTGATGTTTCATCCATTTTTTACACAGATTAGTAAAAATGAGTTTTTAGATCTTCCATGAAGAACTCCCAAAGGGTGGCTGATAGTGGGTTTCGCATGGCGAAGCCTTCTAGTTGTTTGTTTATGGTTCTGTTGTACATGAAGTACATAGCGTTAGCTACCAGTTCAGTCGTACTGTCAGGTTTGTCCTTTTATGTAAAGTTGTGTCTTGTCTGATCCTGTTAACTACTGTAGTGATGGTTGTCTGGGTTGGTGTTTTTGTGAACAGGGATGTAACAGCATGTTTATGTTTATGTTTTATGTTTATGTATTTAGCAGACACTTTTGTCCAAAGCGACTTACAACTGATAATCGGTATGTTGCCCTTGAGGCTAACAACAACAATAACAACAACAGCAACAACAACAACAAACAATTTCCAGTCAGTCGTAGGTGGCGGTGAGGCAGCATGATGAATCATGGAGAGGAGGGAACAAGGAGTGGACATTAGAGAGGGGGGATGGGTGCAGGGAGGGTGCTAGTTTAGAAGATGCTCTCTGAAGAGCAGGGTCTTCAGGAGTTTCTTGAAAGTTGAAAAGCGAGCAGAGGTTTTGAAGGTTGCAAATACGGTTTGCTGTGTGTGATCTTCCTCTGAAGCCAGTGATCACAGGTATAGCATAATGGCACATTTTGCAAGATGTCGATGGAGCAGCGTCTGGGTCGACTTTGTTTGCTCTGTGTACCTGCTCTGTGGACACGAGCAGGTAGACATATTTGTCTTTACACCGGAGGGGCTGAGACACAAGGGCTGACGCTTCCGCTGACGCTTCATTTGTGCAACCAAAGCATGTGAGATCAGTGTGTCGTTGTCACCTTTTTCAGTTCTTTTGCTTGTTCGGTGCTGTTTTACAATGTTGATCTGTGTTACCTAGTAGTGGGCTGATGATCCTGCTGATCTCTTTTGCCGTGTTAAATGTCGGTATTCCCATGCTGTCTACTATTGGTCTCAGTGGAGTTTTGGGGTTCCATAAATTTTTGGAACGATGTTTGCTGTAGGAATCCTTCGTTTAAAGGGACTTTACGGACTTTTGAATTTTTATGCTCGCAATTGCCCCCTCAGGCCAAAAACGTAACGGCAGCTTCAATAGTAGGCTCGTGCACGAGGCGCGGATGCTGTACGTGCACGCTCCTTAACCAAAATAACAGCTGAGACAGTCCCTTGTGTGTGTGGCCTGGAGGACAGAGGACAGGAGGATGCACAGCTCATTAATTAAATAATTTGGTTCTGTACCTTTCTCTTCAGCACAGCCGACAAAGGTTTAAGATGGGTCAGTCCTCCTGCATGCTCAGATCATTCCCTTCCCTTGCTTGAAAAATTGTTCCAAAATGAAAGTTGAACCCACATCTTTTTTATCTGTGAATTCAATGCTGTTCGGCGAGTCTCAAAAAAAATTTGGGCATCTTACTGTAAAAAAATATACCATTAATGTAAAAAAGAAACTCTAAATATACTATGTTCACATCCAGAATTGAACCCAGTTCTTCTGCATGAGAGTCCAACGTCTTACTAGGTGAGCTACACACCAGTAACATTTATGGCATCTGTAACTTTTACATCCTTAATAACACCTGAAACAATGCCAAACGAAAGAACGGTTCGGAACGAAAATGGCAATTTTGTTGCTAATTTGCAGGAAATATCTAAAAGAAAGTTCTACAGAAAGTAGCTAAGGGTCTTCAGAAATGTAGCTAGGTTCATCACTAGGCGTTAGGAACAGCAACAAAGTCGCTGAGTTGGCACTACCTCTCTCTCTACTGCTAAAGCTATGGATAGCAAATGCTATGGGCGATGCCTGAGCGTGAACGCGCATGAAGCAGCCTGCTCGACCCGAGCATCTCTCTTTTTCTGTGATTTTACAGAAAAACGGGCAATCACAGTAAAAATGCCAGGGCTCATTCTACAGGACCAGGGCATTGCAGGAGAATGTATGAAGAAGAAATTTATTATTTCTATACACGTTTTGGCTGTCAAACTTCCATAATGCCCCTTTAAACATTTTCTGTTATTTTGCCTTTTTCCTGCAGGAGTTTCAGTCGTTTTTTCATGTTTTTCTTGATACCTTCTGTTGGGTCTTTTTAAAATGTTTTATATGTGTTTCTGTCTTCTAACGTCTGTTTGTTCAGTCGTGGGCTCCTTCGTCTTTTTAAATGACAAACAACCGGCACTCAGAGTTAGAGGACTCCAAAGTGCTTTACACTACAGAGTATCATTCATCTGTTCACACACTGATGGTGGTGAGCTACAGTGTAGCCACAGCTGCCCTGGGGCGCACTGACAGAGGCGAGGCTGCCGAGCACAGATGCCATCGGTCCCTCCGACCACCACCAACAGAAAGGGTGGGTTAAGTGTCTCGCTCAAGGACTTAACAGCAGAGTGCTCTGTCCAAATCCGGGATCGAACCTGCAACCTTCTGATTACTGGACAACCTGCACAACCGAGTAGCCCCTGACTGCAGTACGCAGATCGGGGCGGGGCGCAATGTGGGCGCCATGTTGAAAAAACCCATGTAGAGGCCGGCCGCCAATTTAGATAGGTCTCCTTCGTCCCCAATGCACTCATTTCTACAGAGGAACGTGCTAACTAAAAACACATTTTATTAAGCTTTTTCACAAAATCAGATATGGTATGGCAGGATAATTAAAATATAAATATAATTAAACTAAATAAAATTAAATATAAAAATTTATCGGTTGAAATTTAAGTTAGGTGCAACGTGGGCGGAGTTAAACGTTTGACCCCGCTCACTGAAACCGCTGAGGAGGGTGTGTGTGACTGTGACAGAGAGGGAGAGTAGGACCTGGCTGCAGACATCAGCTGGTGTGTCGAGAGCAAGATGGCGTGTCATTACATTTACCGGAAAATCGACGAGCGAAAGACCTCGGCAGGAAGTTGGTCCTTTTTTGGCGGCCGCTACGTTGTTTTTGTTTCAACCATACTCGGCGGGTTTCAATTGAGGAAAGGTAAGGATAAGGATGATAGATAAAGAAAGAAAGATAAGGATGAAATTAACTAATTGTTGCAACCGTTCTTAGTTCTTAAATGTAGGCACTATAGCGTTTAAAGCTTTACCAGAGAATTATTGCAAAGGCACCGTGTTTCATAGCTAATTGTATCAATATTAACACGCAGTCTTAAAACGAATGCAGGGAGATCACAAGCTAGCTAACACAAAAGCTACATAAATAAAGCTATCAGCAATTGTAGCTTAGCTTTAACTTAGCTATTTGATTTTTCTGGTCTCCCTGTTTGTTAAAACAGTTAAAGTAATAATATTAACTTTATATATAATTTAGATATGATATAAAGACCACGATTTCTAATACTGACTTGACTGAAACGTTATTAATACCCTTTTTTAATTAAAAAGTGTAGATTTTCAGAGAATTGTAAGTGGTTTCAATCACTAGTTTTCATACGAGGCTAAAGTTAGCTTCCGATTCGGGAAATGGCTAAAGGGATAATACACCCAATTTTTCTCTACTCTGACCATTTTTATTCTGCTCTAGCTCAAAACCTACAACACATACACTCTTCAAACCTGTTTTAGATTATTCTGGGCTCGTAGGAATGCATAAAACATAGTTTGTGATTTGTGAAACCTTCCTCTGATTTGTGAAACTTCAAAAAAGACAGATTTATGAATTTATTTTTCAGCATCTGGCCCACACTGGAACTGGTCCTGTGCACCCAGAAATAAAATGTATTTTCTGGACAAGCTTAGCTTTCAATATCTCTAAATATTTTTCTGTTATTGAGTGTGGTGTGCTGGATCATTCTACTGTGGTTGCACAAATCAGGTGTCCTGCAACAGGTACAATAACTTTGAAATAGTAGCCGCTTCTCTAATTAATGCCGCCCTCCTTCTGATTCTGTTTCAGAATATTCCTAACCTTATAAAAAATAGATATTTTTGTCGACTGACTGCTTTGATCGGGTTTGGTTTATATTAATATTACCGGATTTAAGCACATGTAGCTGCAAATCATTCAGGAGTTGGAGGCCTTAAATATAGATCTAAAATGAATTGTCGGACTTCTTCAAGTGACACTGACAAAATTCCTTACATGTGCTTGTATTCTTCATTTGCTAATAAGATGTATTTTTATCTAAATTACAGGACAATCGAGGCTTTGAAAAATGGAACCCAGGCAGTGATTTCAGATGGTGAAATCAAGGTAATGTTTAATTATAATAAATTAAGACTCTAAAATTGGACATAGGATAATGCAATCCCTTGTTTTCTGTGGTAATGTTGCTTATTTTTAACTCTTGTCTCTACTCAGACTGTCTGCAGCGGTGGAGTGAAGTCTGGCCTCATGTATCTGTGGCACAATCCAGGTGTCTCGCTTAAATTAAAGCAAAGACTAAAGCCACTGATGTTCCACTTTGCTGATGCACAGGTAAATGTATACTGACTTACAATAAGCTGCATCACATTTATTTATGTGGATGCGTGGTCAGTGGGCCACCTGGGTCCATTGTCTAACGCTGAGAGGAATGTTTTGTACATTTTTATGTTAACGTGTTTTATAGGTTGACGAGCTGACAGAGCGGATTGGTTCATGCTCAGGAATAGATAAACTAATAAAGAAGAGAGAGTTCCAGTTTCTGGACTTGGTGTTTGATGTCCTTGTTCCAGAGGTACAACGCAGTCTTCAGCAGTGACTGGTATAAAAGTTACTTTTCGAAAACATTTGACAGTGTATGAAGTAATCCTTAACAGAGTTTGGTGGCAGGAGAATCTCGTCTCTGCTTTTTGCGGATGATGTGGTCCTCCTAGCTTCACCCAGCTCTGACCTTCAGCTCTTGCTGGGTAGGTTCGCGGCCGAGTGTGAAGCGGCTGGGATGAGGGTCAGCACCTCCAAATCCATGGTTCTCGACCGGAAAAGGGTGCCTTGCCAACTCCGGGTCGGGGGAGAGGTCCTACCTCATGTGGAGGAGTTTAAGTATCTCGGGGTCTTGTTCACGAGTGAGGGTAGGAGGGATCGGGAGATCGACGGGTGGATGGGTTCGGCATCTGCAGTGATGCGGATGCTGAGCCGATCTGTCGTGGTGAAGAGGGAGCTGAGCCAGAAAGCCAGGCTCTCGATTTACCGGTCGATCTACGTCCCAATCCTCACCTATGGTCATGAGCTTTGGGTAATGACCGAAAGAACGAGATCGCGGATACAAGCGGCCGAAATGAGTTTCCTCCGTAGGGTGGCCGGGCTCAGCCTTAGAGATAGGGTGAGGAGCTCGGACATCCGGGAGGGACTCGGAGTAGTACCGCTGCTCCTCTGGATCGAAAGGAGCTAGTTGAGGTGGTTTGGGCATCTGGTCAGGATGCCTCCTGGACGCCTCCCCGGGGAGGTGTTTCGGGCAGGTCCTGGCGGCAGGAGGCCCCCGGGTTGACCCAGGACACGTTGGAGAGGTTACATCTCCAATCTGGTCCGGGAATGCCTTGGGGTCCTGCCAGAGGAGCTGGTGGAGGTGGCCGGGGAGAGGACGGTCTGGAGCTCCTTAGTTGGGATGCTGCCCCCGCGACCCGGACCCGGATAAGCAGAGGAAGACGACAACGACGACGATGAAGTATCCTGCATGTTTTTCAGGTAACAATAAAAGTGTTGGAAAAATGGGAGGGGATGAATCGATATGCAGCTGAGAAAGCCATGCTTCAGCAAATTCATTTGTACCCAAAATAAAATGGTTGTGAAATCAAGTGTTTCTTTGGTTTTATTGTCTTTCACTCAAAATAAATACCAACTAGCTAAATAGTTATCAGCTGTAGTAGTTAAATTCTGTTGCAATGAGCTGCTGTGATACACAATAGGACAGTGTTATGGATATTTAATAACTAATTTTTGTTGCTGGTGAGAGAGGAGTGTTGCTGAAATGTTTTTCACTGCTTCTGGGAGTCCTGTACTTTAGCAATTGGTGTAGGTCAAAAGTTCATCTTGGGCTTAACAATAAAACTGAATATTTAGCCAGTACTATTTTGTTTGCACATTTTGAAAAGTGTTAGTTTAATGTGTTCTCATTTTTTCCATATGTTTTTTTAATTCACTTTACAGCCTTTTATTGTGTGTGTGTGTATATATACATATATGTGTGTGTGTATATGTATATATATATATATATATATATACATATGTATGTGCTACTGTCATAAAAATTCCCTGTCTGAAGGACAAAGGGATTTAATATTCAATTTTCATGCAATGCAGGTAACAACATTACTTAAGTTTGCCAGTCCAGATCTGAAGGGAAAAAAAAAATCCGAAATAAAAAGCTTTTTCCGGTAAGTTTTGTTTTTTAAAAAACTACTTCCAGTGAAAGTAATGACTTCTGGTTAAGGTAATGACCCACCGTGTAATTTTCCTCTTAAATATGTACAAATCGAAGAGAAAAACGACACGGTATGGTTTTGACAAATTCAAAGTACTTTTGTGCTTTGTCAATAAAGCGTATTCAAGGAAAAAAAACTTCTTCCGGCAAAGGTAATGACTTCCGAAAAAAAAACTACTTCCGGCAAAGGTAATGACTTCCGGCGAAGGTAATGACACTTATTTTTCCGGATACGTCATTTCCTGGCACGGCAAAGACGCCAGCTGATGTCTGCAGCCAGATGCTCTTGGAGAGGGAAGTAGCACGCAAAATAGAGGTAGGCATGGATTTTCATTCAGTTTTAACGATACTAAGCATTAATGTTGTGGTGAAAATGTTATTAACCTGGACTTAAAAAGTCTTTTTCAGAGTTTTAGTAATGTAATGGTATTAACTTGACCTAAAAAGTATTTTTTTCAGCTGTACATTATTAAGATAGACTTTAAAAGTCTTATTCTGAGTCCCAGATTAATATAATATCTGGCACAATGTACTGTTGATAAGAAATATAGCTTTGGGGAAAAATGTTGTGTGATCACTTTTGGGGGGAAATGTTATACTTTACGTGGGGAAAATATGTTCGATTTTTATCGTTGTTACATGCTAAATATAAAATAAAGTAAGAATAAAGTAAAACCAAATTAACTAGTTAGCAACTAATTAGGAAATTGTATGATTTAAGTAGACTTGAAAAGGTACCATTACACATTCTAATAGCCAGCATCTAAGTAATGTGCAGGAAATTGATGTTGGTCATCATTGGTAGTCAAACTTTTGCTTGCAGACTAAAGCATAATTCCTTCACTTATTTCAGGATCTGGAAGTGGTCCCTCCTAAAAGGTTCAGGCTTTCAGAATCTGTCTGTGAAGCATCAGGTATTGTTCAAACCAGTATTATTACACACAACCACCAAGGTTGTAGAAATGGGATGTGACAAAGGAGGTTTTGCTGTCATTACTCCATTTATATTAAACCAGTATGCTTAAAATAAGCTATTGACCTTTTTTTTTTTTACATTTGTATTGTTAATACGTCTTTAAGAAGCACAATCTGTTTCCTTTCTAGCGGAGGCTGAGAACAGGCCAGAACGGGGAACAGGGAACAGAGTATGTTACCTGCTCTGGGCTTTTCTAATTTCACTGTTTCTGCCTTCTCCTACTTGTATTTTAATATTTATTGTGTTTACTTTTAATTAGGAGAATTCTCTGCTGAAGGTCACCTTTGAGGCAGCAAGGTGGTGTGGCACCAGATCCTTCAAAGGAAAACTTTCCCTTCCCCGGGTCATCACCACGGACAAGGAAGCTTCCTTGAGGGCGGTACAGATGTTACACATGTGTGATGGCCTGGATGATGATGATGATGAGGAGCTTAAAGATGTGAGGGAACCATTCCTGTTCACTTTTAGTTTGCAGGAAGACTACGAGGAGTTCTGTGTTGAAATTTGTGACAAGAGGAAGATGCAGGTGTTTGCAGGATTTGACACCCCATAAAAAGTTTTCCCCTACAGGAATATGGAGTGTTCGTGTCTGAGTGTTATGGTAATAATTTTTGTGTTCAGTTTCCTCAGTAAGTTGTTTTTTTAGAGGATTTTTTTTATTTTTGTGTGCTTTTTGGTTCTTTTGTTTGTATTTTTTATACCTGTGTTCTACTGTTGGCTTTTATTTGCGTTATTAAATTTGCCTTTTTTAAACAATAAGTCTGCATCCTTGGGTCCACTGTCTCATCACCCCACCTCAAACCCTGGCATGTTTAAATAAGTGTCAATGGTACAATTCAGTCTCTGTCCCCCTTAATGTAGCTGACATAACTGAGTGCACAAAAAAATTGTAAATGTGTCTATATCAGGGATTCCCAAAGTGTGGTGCGAGCACCCCTGGGGGTGCGCGAGCTGCCGCTAGGGGGTGCTCGAGGTGATAAGTGTAATGGCTCCGGAGCTCAGAGAAGTCTGTCAAAGTCTGTCACCATTAGCGTAGCCAGAAACTCATTCGTGGGTGGGCCTAAGAAAAGTGGGCCCAAAAAACGTAATTGAAAACAAGTATATTTTGCTTGTGTGTGTGTGTGTGTGTGTGTGTGTGTGTGTGTGTGTGTGTGTGTGTGTGTCCTCCGCACATGCCCTAGCTCAGGGGTCGGCAATCCGCGGCTCTGGAGCCGCATGCGGCTCTTCCATCCATCTGATGCGGCTCTCTGTGCTTGTAAAATAATGAATGGATATTTAAATAAAATGCTTTATATTTTACTGCATAAATTTTACATATGTAAGCTAATTCTAAATGTAAAGATTGTCTGCGTAAACCTGAACAGGTCCAACCCGGTCTACTGTGTGACTGGGTTGACGCGTAACGCTTGTGCGTAATCATATAGGCGCTTTCTGAGCTGAAGACGATGTGAGATTCTGGGATTCTCCTCAGATGGCTCCTGGATGTGTCGCCACATTGGAGACAGGAACAAGCACAATTCAGCCAAAGTTTCATCATTAGGGAACGTTTTCTAAGTGACAAGTCTTTCTGAGAGACCAGGTTTGGAAAACTCTCGCTTCAGTGGAAGGAATCTTCCCGCATGCGCTCTGGTTCTGCAACGCGCTCCAAGCCAATCTCCACAACTTCAGCTCGCTGTGCGCCGTACGTACGCGCTGACAGCGAGCTGTGCTGAGCAGTGTCCAGCTCAGATGTTCAGAAGGAAATCTTTTCTTGAGTGATTTAGCTACATCTGCGATGTGCGAAACAAATAAAGTGTCAGTTCGTCTGCATGCGTCGGGGTAATTCTTTCTATTCTTTCTCCGTCAAAATAAACGGCCAAATACGGGAACTGTCCGGTCAACACAAGCCCTGTTTTTAACTGTTCTGTTTTCTTGTGAAAATTGTTACAAATTTAACTTGATTAACACCAGAGCCAGGCGCACTGCGCCATTATCTCCGTCACTGTAAATGAGGGAAAAACAAAATGATCGGATCCTTTTCTGACCTTCCCCACCTACAAAGTTTAATTACAACAATCAAACGTGACAGAGCCTGGATTTGTATTCTGAACAGTCTAAACATGTTTTAAAAAGAAACGTATGACGAAAGTGGCACCTGGTCAGTAAAACCACCAACAGGGTGAAAAATATCAAAAAATTGTAGGCAGAGACAGGCTACAACTTCTGGATCCATTTTATATAAATCGTTTTATTGATTATCTTCTTATGAAAGACAGCTTTGACGTACACGAGCGACCGGTACTGGCTGCTGTCACCTGTTGTGAGCAGCTCTCTGCTGTCTGAGGGTAGGCCCCGCCCACAATGCCGCGGCTGCTGTGGTGTTTTCTTTACTGTGGGAAATGGGTAATAATGGCTCTTTGATGGGAACAGGTTGCCGACCCCTGGTTTAGCGTGACGTGTCATATATATATATATATATATATATATATATATATATATATATATATATATATATATGTGTGTGTGTGTGTGTGTGTGTGTGTGTGTGTATATATATGTAGCCATCAAGGGCGTCAGTTTGTTTTTAGAATTGCTGGGGACAATAACCATACACTTGAGTGGGGTTTAAACATTGCTGGGGACAATCATTAAATAGGCTAGCATATTTAAGTATTCATCAGTTTTTAATGTTTCACTCCAATATGCACAGTAGTGTATTGAAAGTTATTAAAAATCCTGTTTGTTTTTCCAACGGCACTGAAACCCCCCATTAGCCTGTAAGCAAGGTGGAATCTTTACATCCGTATAGATAGCCTAGGAAAAAAGATCTTGTATTATTATTATTATTATTATTATTATTATTGTATTATATTATATATATATCCTTGTTATATTATTTGTGACTGTCAAATTTGATTTTCAGAGAAAAATACTCATCTTTATATCAGGCTCTACTCTCTGGTCAACTCCACGCTCCGACAACCTAGCTGTCCGTGAACTACCGGATTCATTGATTTTAATACACTTTTCATTTCGTTTCATGGCATTTGTTTACCACCTTTTCCGGGAAAGACAACTCTCTGCGCATGCTCAACCTATTTATTCGGATTGAATGCTTGGCGCATAAATTAGTGTCCATGTAAACAGACATTTGGGATTTCCGAACGGCCAAGATTTTCATCGGATAGAGGAGATTTTGCGGATGTAAACGTGGCTAATGTGTGTTGGTAGGTTATCCACCATCACACTCTGTTCAGATTAAAAAGACAGCGAAGTAACTTAACACTCACTCACGAGAAGTTAGCTTCTATTAGCGACACGCTAATCAAAGCATTATCACCCATATAACTTGCTTTTATTTTTAAAGCTACAGCTAAACTTCTCACAGAACACTCCCAAGAGCCCTCGCATGTCAAAAACAAGTCACAAAAGCTACTTAACTCAACTTAAAATTGACTCAACAACATGTTATTCTGCTCACGTGTACTCACCTCCACCAGCTACATGCTAACAGCTGGGGTGGCTGTAAGCACGCCTGAAGGACCCCTGCTTTAATCACATTAAAATATCACCTTCTTTTGGTGTTAAATAAAATATAACTTTGCTTACCTCTTGGAGCCAACCAAGAATAAGGGATTCTTGAGCAGTGTGAGTGATGTGGTCTCCTGCTTATCACAAGCTGCATGCAGGGCTGCAGGGTAGAGAACTCAGCGTAACGCAGGGCACTTTTTCAGAAATGTTACAAATTAATTAATTAATTGATTACGGTTTTATTTTTATTTAAAGCTCAAGTATAAATAATTAGATGCCAGTTGCTACATTAAAAAAATCTGCTGGGAGCAGGCGTAGGTATACGATCTGAGCTGGTAAAAAAAACAAAAAAAAAAACTCATCAGCAGGCTTTTTTGAAAGTGGGGGGGGGGGGGGGGGGCACAGCTGCTAATCACAAATTTTGCCGGGGACATGTCCCCGGTTAAAATGACGCCTATGATAGCCATGCCCTGATGTGGGGCTGCGGGGTGCGTCAACATGGTCGGGACATAGAAGGGGGTGTGCGGCTAAATAAGTTTGGGAACCACTGATCTACATCTATACTGTTTTCACACTCACTTGTAAAATTAATATAAAAAAATTAATAAAATACTGGCAGCATGGATAAAATAATGGACTTTCAGTTAAAAGAAGACTTTCGACACATTATAAATAAGAATGTTTAAGTGTATCAAATGCATGAACCTTTTTCATTTCTGCTTTAATATAGTTAGAAGCCCAATATTAAATGCCAATTTCACTTCACTGTTCCTGTTCAGGTGGACTAGGTAATACGTTTTTAGTCCAGTGGGAGCTGAACCTCAGTAAAAGGTTGTGAGGGCTCATGGAAATGTAAACGTATTACCATCGTTTTTGTGCTGTTTTATTAACAAGAATATGTATAGAACATTATATAACCTTAGTATTTGGTGGTATTTACATAAACACATTTTGGCACCAGACCTGATCATGACATAAATAATAATGAATGGTGCCCCATACAAAGCTTTTTTAATTTAATTACAAGCTTAGGTGTAACATATCCAAGTCAGAACTGTTCTTATTGTCAATAGCAGTAAAGGTCAGTTTACAGCGTGAGGAACTAGCCTTGGTGTCAGGTGCAATAATAAACAATGGAATCAAAATAGTTAAAAGACATACTATAAATACAAAAGAGTAGAATAAAGAATAATAAAATTATCAGAACAAATTTGAGTCAAAAAATGGCACCTATTTCATTTAACTTAATCATCTGCACTTTCTATATATTTCATTGAAATCCACCGAACAGGTTATTTGATTATCATTGTTATGCTGTCATCATAGACATGAATTCATAGACGATTGGGCGCTGGAGAGCATCTCCGCCATATCGGATGGGTCTCCTCACTCTCCAAAGTCAATGCAGAATGAGCAACTGATAGAATTTTACATTTTAATTTATTTAGTTTAATTATATTTATATTTTAATTATCAGGCCATACCATATCTGATTTTGTGAAAAACATTGATAAAATGTGTTTTTTATTTGTGTAAGCACGTTCCTCTGTAGAAATCAATGCACTGGAGGCGAAGGAGACCTATCTAAAATGGCGGCCGACCTCTACATGGTTTTTTCAACATGGCGCCGCATGGCGCCTGCACGGTGGGCGGAGTCAAACGTTTGACTTGCGTACTGCAATCAGGGGTATTTGGCTTATCCTCCTGAGCTACTGCTGCCCCCTCATTTATGCACTGATTTTAACACGTGCTCTAGAACAGATTGTAAACATTTATTTAGATGTGTTTGAACTGAACGGATCCGTGAATCCCTACAAACGTTAAAGTTAGTCTTTTTGACATTCAGTCCCTTATGCCTGAATGGAAAGAACATTTTATCATTTGTAAATCTTTGGATGTTTTGTTGCTGTTAGATATTTTGGTAAATTTTTGTGAAATATTTGGCTCATAGCATGTTGCATATGCAACAGGTGACCTGTGGCCACAGCCTCTGGGACCAACACCAACAGAAGTACCAGTGAACCTTCGCTCATTGAAGTTTCAAATCTCTAATTTTCTCCAGGATCAAAAGGGTGAACCATGTTATGTTTGATGTTAGGCCCACTTCACATGGCGAGATAATTGTATTGTTTTTTCACACGATTCTCCCCTTCTGACAACCTTAACGATGGCCCTGATGACTGCAATTGTTTAAAAAATAATCTTGTCAGGTAATCCTGCCATGTGTGGTGTGATGACGGCGCTCTGGTCTCTTTGGAAGCATGTTGGGACTGCTCCGATCATAAATCATCAATATTCAACATTGAGTTTTCCTGGTTTGGTAAATGGCCTGTATTTTATTTAGCACCTTGTAAATTTCTTCAATTCCCCAAGACGCATTAACACACCAGTCATTCAGCCATTCATATGCTGGAGTGAATGTGTGTTTGTTTCAACGACAAACAAGCATGCTTCCAGTTAAATGACGTATAGATGGTCAGAAAGCACTTCTCCACCATCGTGGGAATGAACGGGATTTTAATCAGCGTAGTTTTTGCTGTGTGGCCCAACACCAAACGCAGAAGGAGCGACCATGATGGTTTTAGTGCCACCTGTGTGGTCTCTCATGGTTTTAAAATGATCTGATGTTTGAATAGTGAACAGTGGAACAACATAACACAACATGGATTCAGACCAGGAAGGTCATTCCTTCCAATCAGGTTCCTCCTGGCAGTTTTCACCACAGAAGCCCAGAAGACACCATTCATGGACTCCAAGAAGTTCTGATAACTTGAGCTACTGTTTGTTGCAAAGGTACACATTTTTGCCAAGCCGTTGGGATTTCATTTGATCAAGTGTGTAATAAAATGTGTATTTTTATGTCTGAGACTAGCAACTGAGCATGGGAGAAAACCTGAACATATGGGAGACAGTCTCTTAAAACACAGGGGTGTATTGACATTCCTTCACCGATGACTGATGAGTCCATTTGTGATGAGGTGGAGAAAAAGCAACAAACCAAAAACGCTATCAATGATTCAGCAACCTGCTACATGTATGTGTGTGTGTTTCTGGACGGAAAAAAGGTATCAATAATTCCCATCAATCATCTGCTTCCTGCCTCAGTCAGCAGCTGGTATGTAGGAGACCTGTGAGAATCATTAATTACTGACCCCCACACACACACAAGCTCATGCACTACATCATTACTGTCAACAGCTGCAGAGCAGGCCTCACGAGTGCCCAAATAACATCATTATCACAAGTATTCTTCAACAGCGTGCCCCTGTTCAGACCCCTTGTCCCTTTGCTCCACAAGGATCTAAAAGGAACTCTGTGAGGATCTCTTAGGACCAATGGCCTCAATAAGAGGCCCCCTGCTCTTCACTCCACTAAAACAACCTTTGACCCTGTTTGACATGTCAGAAAGAAGTCAGGGTGATGGCCTGATGCAGGACAGTGGCTCAGGGGGTAAAAGAGGTCTGGGTAATGAGTGAAAAGTGTGTGCGTGCGTGCGTGCGTGTGTGTGCGTGCGTGTGTGTGTGCGTGCGTGTGTGTGTGCGTGCGTGCGTGTGCGTGTGTGTGTGTGCGTGTGCGTGTGTGTGTGTGTGTGTGTGTGCGCACATGTTTATGGGTTTAAGGAGGCGCTAGAGGGACTTTTGTGCAACACTCCACAGAAATCTGGTCTCACAGAAACAAAAAGGTTGCTTCAGAAATCACATTAAACAATAAAATGTGACGAAACACCAAATAAATAAAGAGGAAAATCTAGACTGAACTTTAAAGTCTTCAGTTCTCAAGAGCCACGAAACACCACAAAAGAATAAGAAGAGCAACTGGCACTGAAAGGTGACTATAAATGTTTTTTTGACATTTATTATCATGTATTTATTTTGTCTTCTGAGGTGAACAACATTAACACAGTAGTCGTTGAGTCTATTTTCCATCAAAATAGCATGAGGGGGACATCTTTAACCTCTGTCGTGATGGTTGACTCTTAATAGACATTTGAATCCAGATGTTCTTCTGAATCCCAAGCAGCCCTGCTTTTTTTATTTCCTCAATGATTGCATTTTTTAAATCGATGTCTAACCTACAGCTCTCTGGTTACAGGGTGGGCAATTTACTCCTCAGTTACTGTTGCCCCGACAACAACAAGTTCATATATTCAGTGTTTTCATTACTGGTGGCCACCCATTCTCACATCAGTGAAGTTTGAAGTTTGTTTAAATAATTGAACTAAAGTTTGTCCACCTGCCTCGTGAAGGTTGACCCAAAGTTTTCAGTAGGATGGGACAGCGCTCTGTTCAACTAAAAAAGCCGTCATTCATTACCAAAAGGATCTTGGATGGTTAGAAGTTCCTCTGGAGGATCTTTAGGTACCATTCTTCATTCTTGACCAGTCTTTGAGTCTAAACTGTGAGCGAGTCGTCCCTCTTGGTTGAGAAGCAACCTGACACATGAATGGTCTCAGGATGGTTGACTGCTGGGAGAATCGGCTTTGACAATATTTTTTTTTTCAAATGTCCAAAACAATCAGAAAGGAGGTTCCTAGGAGTACAATTCCTTCACCCCAACCCTCAGATGTCTAACCAAGACCTGTAGCAGAATATCAGTGTGTTTCTAGAAAGAAGTGGCTCCTTTTGCTGCCCTTCCTGATACCAGGACATCCTCCTAAAACCTTTTCTCCTGTAGGTGACCCACACAGGCGAAACAGGAAACATTTGAATATGATGCAAAAATGTATTTGTTCCAATAATTCAACTAATCAATGAGATAGATTAATTCCATGCAACAAATCCAGGCCTTAGTTTGTTGTAATTGTGATGATTGTGGTTTACAGCTGGTGAAAACACCACATTCATATCTCAGACAATTAGGATATTGTGAGAAGGTTCAATATTCTAGACTCAAAGTGTCACACTCTAATCAGCTGATGGATCCAGAACACCTGCAGAGGCTTCCTGAGCCTTCAAAGGCGCACTGGGTACGTTTTTCATCGTGAAATCCTTTTCTTGTGGCAGCAGAAGATAAAATGACCTTTTACAGGATTAATAAACCACTCAGCCCCCTCTGTTCCTTGTGGCCAGATTACTACGTTTGTAACTTGTACCTCTCTGGTCTGCTCCCTTGAAGTCTCACAAAGGCACGTATCTAATGAGAAGCTGGAACGCTTCATGGTAATTTGAGTTTACACCTCAGACCGGACGAGCTATAGTTGGTTAGCTTTTATTGTAGCGTGTTCATCAGGGCGGAGCCTCAGAAGGAACAAAGAAAACATTTCTCTTATGGAGCTGAGAAAAGAAAAATAACATCTGACCACAACAGGAGCCAAACAAGATTCAACATCGGGCGTTTCCTGAATCACGAGAGCTCAGAGACAAATAAGGATTCAAATAGGATGCAGACCCAACGATCATCCTATTGCGCTTATAAGTAAAACGTTTTAGCTTTCCCTGGGTTTGTATTTGTTTCTAAATATATTTGTCAGGCAGTAGTCATCCCGCTCCATTTCATGACCGATCTTTCATTCACCCTAAGACACATATAAACTCTCCTCTCACCCGGCAAACATTCAGCCATCGATGCTTTCTCGTCTCTTGTATCCTCACACACCATGGAATCCTCAGCATGCCACGCAGCAGGCTATCCACATGATGGAAAGTAATCCCTGACTTTTTCCACATCGTCTGCTGCTGAGCTATCGGCCCTGGTCCTGTCGGCTAGCCGCTACCTTGTAGAGCAGCCTTGCAGTTGCAGATAGGCAACCGTGGTCCAGCCTGTTTTCCAACCAACTTTATTGTTCATGCTGTTGATTACCTGGATCAGGTGTGTTCAGCCAATTAGAAGCTGCGAGTTCATGCATGGCTCTCTAGGACCAGGGTTGCCTACCCCTGTTGTAGTGTCTGTTATTGTCAAGCACGCTGACTTCCATGTTGGTCAGTGCTCAATGTTGGTCACTTTTTTCACCAGAAGCTCTGGTTCGTCACTAGTAAAGTGGCTAGCCAACATGCTAGCACTGCGGTCAGCTTCCAGCCCGTTTCCTGCATGTTTAAGATCATAAACACAGCTGATGTGTTTGATTTGGTGATAAACCGCTCCTGTAGAAACGAATAAAGGCTGGGGAGACATTCTGCGGTTAGATCAAGGTTAAAAACACAAACCCACAGCGAGGAGAAGAGTACAACCCTTTGTTCTTACAACAATTAATTAAGCTGGACACTAGGGGGTGCTAAAAGCTATTCAAAGTGGCAAAGTGTTCCTTTAAATAGTCTCTCAGTCTAAGTTGAGTTAGTGAACTAGACTTTTGTACCATACTCTCATATTATGAGTTTTACCTGTAGATTCAAAATATACTTTAATAAAAACAGAGATACAAAAACTATGCTGTGATGTTCTGTTTTAGGCTATCTCTCAGATAATAGAGCCCCGAGTCCAGGGACTTTCAGAAAAGATGATCCCTACACTCTCTAACTCCGTCTCTCTCTCTCTCTCTCTCTCTCTCTCTCTCTCTCTCTCTCTCTCTCTCTCTCTCTCTCTCTCACACACACACACACACACACACACACACACACACACACACACACACACTCACACACACACACACACACACACACACACACACACACACACACACACACACACACACACACACACACACACACACACACACACACTACTGTAGTGGACCCCACTTCAGCTGGCAGAAGAGTCTGAAGGATGTGGCTGCTCAGATAAATTACTCTCCCTCCCTGATGGGGATGGGGATGGGGATGGGGGGGGGAGATAGTGAGCTGAAAGTCACAAAGACAAGAAGGTGAATTAAATCTATGAACAACGTCCCATAATAACAGAAGCAGCTGGCTGTATTTACAACAAACGTGTTGTAGCACGACATTAGTTGTTGCTGTCCTGTTGCAGCAGACGGGTGCTGAAGCAGAGTCATGCAAGGTCAAGAGTCCTGCTGAGAGAGAGATGACCTAAACCACTTACTGACGGGAGATAAAACAGTTATTTGTGAAAACGACCTAATCTGTGTCTTTAAAAAGACACGATACACTTACAACACAGATTGTCACAATTAAGTTATGTAAGTTGTAAACAGCCAAAGTTCTGCTTTCACTTATTTTCCCACATTTTTCACTAAATGGTTTAACCATAAATTGAAAAGTAATTCACCACATAAAAATGAATGAATAAAACAAGCATGAATCTTAAGTGGAAAACATTTTTTTGTTTTCTTCAGATGAACTGAATTCCATCCTTTTTCTTAGCGGGGTTCAGCCTGACTATATCTTGAGGAGAAATGTCCAAATGTTCTTGTGTTCTCCTTGACAAGTCCTCTATCAAACGACAAACCACAGTTTTTATCTGCTGGATCAAAGCACACAGTTCTGCTTTGTTTTAGTAAACAAGACCGAAGTCAGCGTTGGTAGAATAAGTAAATGCAGCCATCCACGACTCTTTTCCATCCCATCAGACCCTCTAATTCCTGTCAGCTGAGGTTTCTCCTTTTTAAGCCACTAAGCATACCAAATACAAAAAAAGTAACAGAAGAAAGAGGAGGATGTCTGCTGGGAGCCGAAAACCGGGACTATTGATATCCTTTTGAGCATTTGAGGGCAGATGGAAGTCTATTTGTCCCCGTAGCGGTGAAGATGCACAGATGTTGACACAATCCACATGTTAATTAGCATAACATCATGGAAAGCTTACTTTTATTGTCCTCTTAATCAGAAGCGTTCCGTACACGAAGAATACTCCCCACTCGTGACATCTGAATAGTATCTGAAGGCAAAAGAAATATGCATACTTTTAAAAACTTTCACACACAAGTCTGCTAGATACTTTTGTCTACCGTATATCTACTTACATAACTTCCTATGAAAACTTGTTTTCCTAACATAAACCTTCTTACTGAAAGTAGACCCTGCTTACAGACTATTTTGCATCCATGTTTATTTGTAGATCTTTGAGTCGTTTTCCAGCTACTCTTCCTCTGACTGACATCTAAAGTATAAATGCGCCTTAGTCACTCATCACTTTGAAGTAGTTTTGTTGGCAGAGACAAAAATCTATAGTGGCTCTGGCTCCACTTGTGGCTGATCAGCCTCTCTGTAACTTTGAATAAGAATGACACAAACTTGAGGTGTATTTTTGCTTGATTATAACTTTATTTGTGCCATTTTTGGCTGTATGTATCATAAGGGACACAGACATATGTAAATCTGGTTTTACACAAGTACTGAACACTTATCGAGTAATGCATTGGTGGTTTTGTGTACCAGGATAATGCCAGTACCAGTTAAACTGAGGAGTTCTACAGTCTTACTGCAGAGGGGATTGTAACGTGATGAAGGAACCATTTCTCCCCTCTATCAGCTGTTCTGTTTGACACAGTGCCAGAGTGCATGAAACAGCCCAAGGTCATGCATTCACTTCTAATGTTTACATTCCAGCAGTGAAGACAGAAGAACGAATAATAATAATAATAATAATAATAATAATAATAATACATTTTATTTAAAAGCGCCTTTCAGAACACCCAAGGTCACTTGACAGAAAATACTTAATAAAATACAATAAAACAATAATAAAACCCAAACAAGAAAAAACAAAGAGAGAAACAGTTCAATAAAATCAGAGGTTGTAGGCAGATTTAAACATATGTGTTTTGAGTTTTGTTTTGAAAAGGGTAAAACTGTCAATGTTCCTGATGTCTGGGGGAAGTGAGTTCCAGAGACGAGGAGCAGAGCGGCTGAAAGCTCTGCTCCCCATGGTAGCGAGACGGGCAGAAGGAACCGCAAGATGGATGGAAGAAGAAGATCTGAGAGAACGGGATGGGGTGTGAATACTTATAAGGTCTGAGATATATGGAGGAGAGAGGTTATGGATTGCTTTGAAGGTATGGAGGAGAATTTTGAAGATGGGCCTGAATTTAACTGGGAGCCAGTGAAGCTGTTGGAGAACCGGGGTGATGTGGTGAATTGAAGGGGTTCTGGTGATAATACGGGCTGCTGAATTCTGGACCAGTTGCAGTTTATGAAGGAGTTTGTTGGGGAGACCATAAAGAAGTGAATTGCAATAGTCGAGACGGGAGGTGACGAGGCTGTGGATGAGAATGGCGGCAGTGTGAGGGGTAAGGGAGGGGCGAAGATGGTTTATGGGCGTAGATGGAAGTATGATGACCGAATTATGTTATTAATGTGAGCTTGAAAAGAAAGTGAGCTGTCGAGGATGACACCCAGACTCTTGACGTGAGGGGAGGGGGAGACTATGGCGCTGTCAATAGTTAAAGAAAAGCTGTCAGATTTTGAGATGGTGGATTTAGTGCCAACTAGAAGAAGTTCAGTTTAATTGCCGTTGAGTTTGAGGAAATTAGAGGTGAAACATGATTTGATTTCTGAGAGGCAGAGTGTAAGGGAGGATGGTGGGAGAGTTGAGTTGGGCTTACTGGAAATGTAGAGTTGGGTGTCATCCGCAAAGCAGTGAAACTGGATATTGAATTTGCGGAAGATTTTGCCGATAGGGAGGAGATATACTATGAAGAGTAGGGGGCCCAGGACAGAGCCCTGGGGCACACCTGACTTGACTGGGGAGGGTTCTGAGGAAAAGGATTTTAACTGGATGAACTGAGTGAGAATGAACTGAATGAAGAAAGAGAGAAGAGATGAATGAATGAATAAATGAATGAATGAAGAGAATGAACTCTTTTCTTTTAATTAATCGAAGAACTCTATTTTAATAAAGCTAATTAAAACAATTGTTAGTCAATAATAACCATGTGACTGATCTGTGAAATCACAATGTTATGATTAATGTTTAATAAGGAAATGACGTATGGTAGCCACTAGTCAGCTGATTCACAAGATAAATAATCATGACGCATTCCGGTCGCAAAATCCAATCAGAACCTTCAGATCTGAAGCGTGGCGGAGTCTCTGTGGTGTTTATTTAATCTGTCAGCTGTGATTCGTCCAGAAATGAAAACATCAAAGATTAATAAGTCAGAACAACGCCATTTTGAGTTCAGTATTCAGCCAGCTCTCAAAATCATCTGATGTTCATCATTGCTAAGTGGAGTACGGACCGGCCATCTGTACTTTTTTTACTTTTAAGCTGAGAACTGCCAAGCTGGGAAAATCCTGTCGTTGTTATCAACAAAACAATGGTTCCTTCAGAATAAAAGCCGAACTCGCTGACCCAAAGGGGGGTCCCTTTTGACGCTGTGAAACACCTGCCGTTTTTACCTGGAGCCTACCCAAAGACTGTTTTGTCGCGCTGAGGACGCTGCTTCATCGGCTCCAGTACTGTTGGAAGGTCGAGGACCTGGCAGCCTGATCTGTACGGGAGTCTCCCTGACGGGTAAAGTAGAACGGCACAGATAGCGTCTCATGTCTTTTCTGACCAAGGTTCAAACGTCGATCAGTTAGGAGCAAAACATCTCCCACTCAGACTCGCTTCTCCAGAACAGAGGTTCTGAACTGACATCACACCAACACACACTCCACCTCACATTCATTACATCAGCATCCATCACTAGTTAGAGTTAGTCCTGTTAATTGTTTAAAATAATTTAGATAATAAATTTTTCTTAAACGTTCCAAGGTCTCTCTCTCTTGTCTCTTAGTTCATGCAAAGTGTGTATTTTAAATTTCCCTGTAATAAAAAGGACCACTCTTCTGATTTTAAAATCCCAGGTCCAGAGATGGAGTCTATGCCAGGTATGGATCATTAATATCTCTGGACATTAATTAAATTGTAATACTCTTCATTTCCATTACAGGATGAATGACCTACGGTAGCGTTCAGTTTTGTATCTGCGGTGTTAAGAAAGACGAGACTGTCTGTGTCACCTCAAAGACTTTTATCAAATATTATGATTGCCATACTTAATATTTTTGTACCAGAATAAACTGAAATGGTTTAATAAATTTGTTTAAACATCAGTAACAATCTACATTTTGTCATAGATTTTCTATGGATTGCAAAAGCTTCACATAGTTACGTTACAATAAAGTGTAATGTAATGGAGCTTTATTCTTATCAGTGATTGGAACCAACAAATTAAGTATTAATGCAGAAAATAACTAACTGAATGCTAGTTGGTTGAAAGCACTGTAATGTTTTGGAAGTGGTTACCTTTAATAAACTGTCAATAAAATATAAAAGTATAAAATAAAATGTAATATTCCATAAAAACATGTATTATCAATATTATTGAACCTTTAATATTTGATTGATAATGAAACTAGGTACTTTGGGTGACACAAGGGAAATAACACTTGAACACAATGAATGAACTCTGATGAAACATGACCGTGTATCTTGTAAGGGACTCAGAAAGGGCTGACGTCTGCTGTTTGTTTAATGAGATTTAACAAGTTATCAAATTAATATTAACCCATCTAGCACCATTGTGAAGAGCCTACGCACCAGTAGTGGAAGTTCTCAGTGATCTCAGAATACGCACGACTGGTAGAAAAGATACTTCCCAGGTTGCTTCTGGCGGACGGCTTTGTGTCTGATGAGTGAGTGGTGGATTGAGCAAATAATAATTGATTTTGGAAAAGGATGGTTCTTTATGCTGCTAAAATTATTCCACAGAAAGACTCTTTAATCCCCCAAAACATGGTAATTTAGCATAATCTGGAGCTCTGGCTGAAATGGGAAATGAAGGAAGTGAACAATTAGTTGTTTAAAAACTTTGGACCAACCAGATCTGAGAAGTTTGTATAGGTGTTTATCAAGAATCCTCAAACCTCCCCTTTCTCAGATGCTTAGAAAGCTTATTTCATTTAATATATGAAGTAAATAGATAAACAGTCATTAGTTAAACTACTGATATTAATATGTGACATAACTGATAATAAATTATTATTAAATCATCAAGTAAACTCATTTGTTGTATTTAAGGTCTGAAATAAGGCATGAAATAATAAACATTTATGTTGAGTCATTCATTACTGTGAAGCAGTCAAGGTGTTATTAAATCACTTTAGATAAAATGTTTATTGTAGATAAATGAAATTATAATCAACTTGTGAAGAATCATTTATAAGACAAAATAAGAATAATTTTATTAAAAGGGAAAATAGTTTCATCTTCTGCAGGAGACCTTGAGACTGTGCAGGCAACGAAGCAGGAGAGAGGTTGTTGTGACTGTGCATCCAGATGGTGCAGCTAGAGGAGGTAAACAGGGAATTGTTTTGTTATGGAAGAACACAATATTCCTGGCAGAAGAAACCTGCTGGACACTTAATGTGTGATGACCTCTGACCTTAAGGCCGGTCCCACGCTACAGCACACATTACTGAATGGCATCTAGGTTACATTTAACTCTAGGTAAGATTACTACCGAACAAGTAGAAGAAGCAAAATAGTTGGGGATGATGATGGATTGAAATGTTTATGGAAAAATCTGATTGTTTATGTCTTGCAGAAACTGGAGAAGTATGGGCATAATTAAATATTGTTGTAAATGTATTGATGACAAACGCCTGTAATGAAAATGTAAGAGACTTCAGGAAGAATAGCTCCCGCGCTAAGGTGTGAGCTAATTGGGTTCTCTGTAAATAAACAAATACACTTTGGAGTCTTCGGACTTATAAAAATGCTATCGCTAAATCAACATATCCATTGTCCAAGTCATTGGGTATTTTTTACGTCAGGTTTGAGAGAACAGAAAACTAATCAAACAAAACTGACGTGCTCACTTTTTGTTATGTTTAAAACGAGCAAACATAATCTCTCAGTGTGAGCATTGCTGAGTGAAGGGTACCTCTGAGTGACATGGTTGACATTTTCTTTTAAAAACAGAAAGAAAAACGTTTTCTTTTCTTTTCGGTGTGATTTCTTGATCCATCCAGTTCATGTCTTGATGCAGAATCTCAGACATAAATCAGAGTCACATGCTGTCAACCACGAGCAGATGCTCTTATAAGTTCAATACAAACATTGTGCTTCATGAAAAGCATGCAGGTCACAACAGTCTGACTGCTCCTGGCCCACAGACGTAGACATGAAAACAGGCTCATCCTTCTTTCTTAGACATCCCCTTTCTGTTCAACAGGTTTCTTTTATGCTCATAATTTACACCAGCAGGTGCCCATTTTGACCATTTGCATTAAAAGAAAACCCCATTGGTTTGTCACACTATGTTTTCCTTCCTGTAAACCAAATGTCTGAAAGTGACTAAAATGGTCTGAGTCCCGAGGGTCAGAAGAAAAATAAGGGTTTAAATAAGATGACTAATGATTGTCAGTCTGCTTCCTTTTTGTAGAAGAAGGAAGTTATTTTTCATATTTGAAAACTAAAAACAAATCCCGAGATGAAAACGTTACTCTGGTGGAATAAAGACCTAAACTTCAAATTAAACTGTCTGACTTAACCCTTTGATGCATAATGGTCACCACAGTGGACAGGTACTCAAAATTGTTATGTATTTGTTTTTGCTATTAAGCACAGCTGTTGAAGACTTTATTGCATTTGAGCCCCTCCGTTTGGACTTCAGTAAGCCAAGCCAACATATTTCATGCTCAGATTGCACGCTGCCCACTGAAGTGGACATGTAATAAATTATTTGTAAATTATAAAATTTTACAAAAAATATTTGTTGAAATTTGTTTCATTCACACCTAAAGACGAATGAAAAAAATTGTTAAAAAAATCATGGTTGAAGATTTCATAATTCATGCATCAAAGGGTTAAGCAAGATACCACAGAAGGACCATGAACAATACGAAACGTATCTGTTGAACATAGATCTTCATCAGATACGTTACTGGAGTGTCTATCAGCCTCAGTGTGGTGAGACAGGGATCAGACAGCCAATCCCAAGTCTGATCTAAGGATCCCCACTTATGGAGAGAGAGCCGAATAAACTGACTTTCTTGCTCTGATCGACATCTAAATAGTTTGTAAGATGGAGTGCTCTTAATGCTCTTACTTTTATAATGTCTGCTCTTAGGATGAAACAGATTACGTTAAATGCTTAATTTAAAAAAGGACTAGTGGAAGAATTTATGTTCATCAAATATGAAATGCACAGAAACAACAGTGGAATCAAACTTCCTCAGTGTGACACAGGAAATACAAAAAACCCCTAAAATGTTCCTAAAAGGTGCATGAGGGAAGAATAACCTCCTGTGGTCAAATCTGGGTACTGCAGCCCATGCAGCAACACAAACGAGTCCACTCTGAGCAACGCTTGCCAGTTACAGATGAGCACCAGAAGATTCTAGATGACGAGTGAAGATGAGTAATACCATTTGTTAAGGTAGGTTGAGGCTTTTTTAGGCTGTTTGCTATTTACTGATGCATACACATGTTTAAAATGGTTGCCTCCCATAACTTGCATTGATTTGAAGTGTCATTTGTGCACATACCATAAAGTTAACGTGACAACGTTTGTACGCTGCAATGTGCGAGTAACCACTAGGTGGAGTTGACAAAACAAGTAAAACGCTCTAGTCACTACGTCTGGTTTAGAGGTCTTTCATCCTGTCTACGATACTGACGCAGTCTTTTTTTCTGCCGTGATTTTAAAATAAACCAGTAACTGATGCCTTCTGTTTGTTTTGATTGTACCCAAGCCCCCATAATACTGGTATGAAATTGAAGCCAACACAGAAGTGACAAAAATTGCAGTTCCAGCCTCATCCACTAGGGGCTGGTGTCAGAAGTGAGCAAATCCTCATTGACTCCCATGTTAAAAATATCAATTTCACAGCAGAAATAAACATGTTTACAGCCTGGTACCAAAACATGTTTTTGGTTTAAATTATCTAGTTTACACTCATGACAACTCTGAGGGGGGTGAATTTTTTGTCACACACAGAGGGAAAATATCTAACCTTGGCCTTGGAAACAGTGGTCAGGCCGGGCTGCATTGGTCCGAGTTACTTTGAGTACTGCTCCTGGAAAACTGCCTTTTGATTTCAGTGTCTTGGTGCTTGCTGGGGAGTCGCTGTTCCCCTAGTGGTGGTAAGTGGTTACGGCATCTGTAACCAGACGGCAGACATGTACCCCACTAAATAATAAAACTCCCAGCCGCCGCTGGTAGGCGGCCCACTGGGCCAATGCTAGATATGCCACATGGCCAGTCCACCCCTGCATATCTCCTATCATTCGTGCTTAAATTTGAAACATTTTCTGTGCTAAATGACAACTACTTCAGTTTAAGCTAGTAACAGGAAAAGTGCTAATTTTATTTAGTCTCCAACAGCAGCTGAATCTCACTCTCCCTAAGCGTGAAGCTAAGATGTTTGTGTTAGGTAGTAATGAATTAGGATAAAAATTCGTATTTTTGTTTTGGTCGTTTCTTAGCTGGCTAGCTACATGTAGCTATGCGCTATAAGGATAGCCTACATTCACTACACATGACAAATTTCTACTTCACAAGTTCTGCCAAACAATCTAAATATCTCAAAACCTTTACCTCGGATCTGTCGTAGTTTTACATTTTGAGAGAGAAGAGAAGTAGCTGAAGCATTTGATGTATAAGATGTGTGCAGATATCGGCTGGTTTCAATGGTAGACCGATAATAATACTAATCCTTACCCCAACCCTTCCAACACGATGGAGACAACTGTGGTTATTTCATTTGTACATATTGTTCCTTTAAATGTGAGCATCCTCATTCCAGGCTGACGGAGTCAATTATTCTCAGATGGATCTTAATTGAACAGCATCTAAGTAGGACCAAATTTTCTGTTTGTTGAAATAGTTGTCCCGTGTGAGATGGCTTCAGTCATTTTGGGTATCATTTTTATCAGAAACCAATCCATCAGTCATTTTGCCTTAATACACGCCACATGGCCATCTACGTTTCACAAAGAGCGTTTCAAAAGTTTTGTTGCTACTTTGACGGCTGCAGCTTAGTGATTACTGGGACTGATAAATGGTGGACATCGTCTTTGGTGAAGGCCCCAAAAAACCATAGAAGTTTTGGATCCAGTGTTATAACGCGGGTGCAGAGCCCTTCACCACACGTCATCCGTGCCAGTGGAGTGATAGATTATGCAAAGTGGTGTCCATGAAAAAGGGATGCACGTCTTTAATGGTGCTATTGGTCAATGTCTGTCAGCAAAATCAGAATCAGAATCAGAAGAATTTTATTGCCAGCGCTCCTTTCAGAGCGTAGGAACTTGACTCCACAGTACAACCTGACCAAGGTTACACACACACACACATAGACAAGACATATACAGGCAGACCATGAGAGCAGCCATAACGGCGCTCCTGTGTAGATGAGTAAGGGAATACATGAGGAAAGTTCAGGGGAGGGAGAAAAAAAAGGCATTAACAGAGTTACACCAGCAGGGTGTAGCGCTCCAATGCAAAAAAAAAAAAAAACACCCGACATGTAAGCAACAAACGTCACAGTTCACAACATGAGACCCGGTAGGTAGGGGGGTGGGGCTGGGATCCTGGTTTCATCAGCGGGGGCGGCCTGTGTGGCGCTCACCAGCTGGCTCCGCAGGTGGGAGGGAGGTCAGGGAAAGCACAGAGAGCAGAGAGTCCATCAGCTTCATGACCTCGGTAGAGAGCACAATCTGAAGGCGGGGGTGGTGGGTGGATAGAGATTCACAGCATTTTTCTGCATTCCTTCCAGCGTGGGGGTTTTGCATGCAACTCCAAGGCTGCTTATGGCGTCAGATTCGATAACAGAACTTTGTTTGGGTCAGACAGAGATTATTTTTCCTCTCTGCCTTGAGTCTGTATTGATCATTCAAGTCCTCCAGTGAAGCCAATTCAGTGATTAAACATCTCCACACCGTCCGGTGACCCTTTCCGAGATGTTATCAATCCTGCGCGCTAACACCGGTAACGCAGCCAAGACATTGTCCAGCTTGCGATTCACCTCGAGCAACGTCCCAGTCTGTGAGGTATCCACACGGACGGTGCCGTCCATGGATGCGGGTCGCCCTCCAATCGCTCCCGTCATCCCAATTTTACGGAAAGCCAGATATCCTCCCACTCCAATCAGAAGAAATCCAACGATCATCAGGCCAAATATCCACATATCTTCGACGTCCTCAATGGACAGCTGAGAGAGACAGATGACATTCCACTTTTTCCAGGAATCGAACATGTATCCCGCTGCATGTGTCCCCTGAGGACAAGCGTGAGCCCCCTCCTCCGTCCTCATTGTAGAAAAAATGTTATCAATCGTGTTGAATGACCAATTAATTAAGTCCATATTGAAAAATAAAAAGGTGATTGCAGAGGAAATGCAGAGAAGCGCTCTGTAGGCAGACGGGACAAAAAGAGCCTTGGGAAAACACAGATAAGGGAGGAGGAAAGGCAGAAGCGTCTGCTCCCTGTGAGCGCCAGAGAAGAAAAAGTATCTGTTATCATTCTAGCGTCCCATCCGGACAAAAGAAAGCACAACTCACACTTTTAATCTGAACTAAACCTGAGCAGAAAGGGCCAGAAACCAGAAAGGGTTTCACGTTTGTGTGTTTTGATTCAGTCTGCTTGACCTCTTGGCTGGATGTGTGCCTTCCTCTCATGTTCTCACACGTGTGTTTTTATGGATTCAACACAAAGTTGGAAATGAAAGAATCTGGTGTTAAAGAAGATTCTACAGTAAGGCGAGCACCATGAGTGATAAATGTCACCTGTTGGTGAAAGTGGAACTCTCTTATCTGGTGCTTCTTGACCTTCAGGGGGAGTCACTAAGGTCAAAGGTCACAGCTTTCAGAAAGGAGTCAGCTCTGTCAATACAACACAAAAGATTTATTTTACGACGAGATGAAATGTGTTAGTTCTGTTAGGACAGATACTCCTTACACATTTTTGTGTTTTCCTTCCTACCTGTGTGTTCTTCTGTTGCTCCTCTTTTATCATCTCCTCCTCAGTGACTTATTAGCCCAGCCTCAGATGGTGTAAAGTTGCCTCTCTGTTTGTTTTGTTTTGTCTCTCCTCCTCTTCTTTTTCTCTCCCTCCCAAGACCCTGTTTCTGGGTGTTGTGAATCCAAGGGAGCCATAAAAAGGGAAACGCAAAGCTCTCAGCCATAACAGCAATGCATCCCCTGTGAAATCCTAGACGACCATTAAGCTAATGGGGCACTTTGGCCCAGCCGGTGGTGCAACTTGGTTCGCAAGCTCCAAGGCCGGGACCAGTCACAAAGGGTGTGTTGGTGTAAACATTTCTCAATGAGTCGGCTTCACGAGGCATTAAATGGACTTGAATGGGCAACTCTCACATAAATAGAATTAAACCTAGCTGCCAATAGCTTGAAGGCTCTTTTCCCTGATAATCATTCAGAAATACGGGCCTACTGCACTTTAAAACGACTCCAAAATCCCAACGCGTAGAGGTGTACCTTTAGAGACATCAGATTAGCCAAAGCTTCATGAAATGACAAAAAGGTGGATCAACACAAGCATAATAAAACTGCTGATTCACTGAATTAGGAATCACACAGCTTGTCTGAGTCCATCTAGGTTGCCTGGTGCAGAGAGCAGGGGTCCGTCGCTCCCTCCTCGTGAGAAAGGGCAGCCAAACTTCAGCTTTTACAGTCAAAACCATTTACTGTGTTTACCCATGGTTAACAGGCCAGCACGCACACACAGACCTCAGGTGGTAAGGCATCGCTCCCTCCCTCCTCACTCGTAACTCCATCTCTGTTTGTTTGCAACAAGCGAGAAGGAGATGATACTGACCTAAATTACTGTGGAAGTGGTTTTTTTTATGGGCCTTTCTGACTCTGCACACAGACACACTTAATGTGAGCGTGAACCAATGAAATCAGAGCAATGTCAATTTTCCGGGGGGTGGGGGGGGGGGGTGGGGGGGGGGGTGGACTCCTTCTGTTTTTTTACCTGTAACTCCCAGTCAGCTAGCATTGGAGCTAATCTAATTATCACTTTTGCAGTAGTAACACTATTATGGGTGTAATTTGGCTTGTTAGGGGAGGGGCAATCGTCCCTGGGGGAGGTTGCAACTTTTGTGGTAAAGTTGAAGAAAGTCCTAAATAGAAACAGGCACAGGAGCTGGACTTTTTGGGAGAAGAGACTGTGAAACTTTAAAGAAAAAGACAAAACAACAGACAAATATAGTCAATGAGAGATTTCCCGCTGACTCCCTGCTGCTGATCCCAATCCCTCCAGCATCCAAGGAGGCATGCTGGGAGACAGGATCACTAAAGCCCCCCTCCAAAGGCAAGGGAAATCAGTTTCATTTCACCTCTCTGTGTGTTCTCAATCTCCTCCTCCTTCAGTAGACCCAGTGGTCGCTTTCTCCTCAACAATAGGAAAGTGGATGAGTGTGGATCCCGTCCGTTCTCAGGCTCAAGGGTGTAAATTCCTGTGAAGCCCCAGGGCGCCGGAAAGAAGGCCAAACCGAACTTTGTGTGCACCCCTCCTTCTCTGTGGGGTGGGGGGTGTTTGGAGATAATGAAGCCTGGACAGCAGGGGCTCGCTGAGGTGGAGAGACAATAATTGTGTGTGGGCGTGTGTTTTTAAAGGGATTTCTGCAGAGACATGGCAGAGGGCATTCCAGGGCCTGCTCTCCTCGTCACCTCTAGTGACCGAAAGTCTAATTACACAGCAGGCTGCAACCAACCAACCAACCACACACACACACACACACACATACATACGCATGCACAGACACACACACAGACGCATATGCACGCACGCACACACACACAGACGCATATGCATGCACAGACACACACAGACACTGACACACACACACACACACACACACACACATGCATACGCATGCACAGACACACACACACGCACATGCACAGACACACACACACACACACACACACACACACACACACACACACACATATGTACACACACACACACACACACACACACACACACATGCATACGCATGGACAGACACACACACACACACACACACACACACACACACACGCATATGTATACACACCCACACACGCGCACACACACACACACACACACACACACACACATACATATGCATGCATACGCATGCACACACACACACACAGACGCATATGCACGCACGCACACACACACACAGACACTGACACACACACACACACACACACGCACATGCACAGACACACACACACACACACACACACACACACACACACACACACACACACACATATGTATACACACACACACACACACACACACACACACACACACACACACACACACACACACACACACACAAGCATAGACATACACCGATAATCAGTGTTTACGCTGATTGCTTTACATCATCTCTTCCCTTATCTGTGAAGCTTTATAATCTTCTCTAATGTGCAGCATGAGGGCAGGTTTCTCCATTCTTTCTACAATGTTCTTTATTTTAGCATTATTCTTACAAAGTTAGCAGTGCTAGTTACACACACGTGTGCAGTTAGAACTCGTTAACATTTAATCACGCTGCAGAAACCGAAGATGAACGAAAGCAACAGAGAGAGAGAAGTTTTATCAGAGTGAGCTACAGGTCTTAATGGATGTATGGCAAGCCAAATGAGCATTTATTCTGATATCAGGATATCAGCCAGAATTGTCATGAACATGTAAGCCATTTCTGTCCACTAGTTAACTAGTTAGACATGTTTGTGTCAACTAGTTAAATAGTGACAGCCTAAATGTCAACTAGTTAACTAGTAAGGCCTAAATTCTCTCTAGTTAACTAGTTAAAATGTTTCATATCTTACTAGTTAACTAGTATTGCTCAGTGTGTTCACTAGTTAACTAGTGGACAGATCAATGTCCACTAGTTAACTAGTTAAAACACATTTAGTTTTTACTAGTCAACTAGTAAGGTACAAAAACTCGTACTAGCTGACTACTGAATGTAAAAATCCCACTTGTTAACTTTGCCCAATTTGGCCAGCCGCTTGTGCATTAATTCTGATATCTTGTCAACAGGTCAACTAGTTAACTAGTGAGGGTCAAACTGTACACGCTAGTTAACTAGTGAACACATTTTGACCTTCACTAGTTAACTAGTTGACACAAAAATGGCTCATTAGTTAACTAGTAAAGGCCAAAATGCATACCAGTCAGCTAGTTGAAGGTATTTGTGTCTCACTAGTTAACTAGTCAGGGTCAAAATGAGCCCACCAGTTAACTAGTGGGAGACGGAAATGTTCACTAGTTAACTAGTGAACACATTTTGGCTTCACTAGTTAACTAGGTGACACAAAATGGCTCACTAGTTAACTAGTAAAGGCCAAAATGCATACCAGTCAGCTAGTTGAAGGTTTTTGTGTCTCACTAGTTAACTAGTGATGGCCAAAATGTGCACACCAGTTAACTAGTGACAGAAGAAATGCCCACTAGTTGACAAGTGAACACATTTTGGCTTCCTAGTTAACTAGGTGACACAAAAATGGCTCACTAGTTAACTAGTAAGGGCTAAAATGCATACCAGTCAGCTAGTTGAAGGTTTTTGTGTCTCACTAGTTATCTAGTGACAGTTCAAAGTGTCCACATGTTCACTAGTGAAGGCAAAACTCCTAACTAGTTAAGTAGTTGGAGTAGGGCAGTGCCACTAGTTAACTAGTGAACCATTAATGACTCACTAGCTAGCTAGTTGATTGTAGCAGGCTCACTAGTTAACTAGTTGATGCATCCATCGTCCAAACTAGTTAACTAGTGAGGACATAAATGTATACTAGTAAACTAGTTCAAGCCTACATTCACACTAGCTAGCTAGTTGCACAGAATTCTAATTAGGAGGCAGAGAATTTCTCAAATTGAGGCTTTCTATTGGCTCACTATGTTAAAATAAAATATGACAACCAATCACAGTGTGGAATTTTGCAAAATCCCACCCCAAACATTTGCATGCGGCACACAAGTTAACATGCTGGCCAGAGGAACCTCAGCTAGTAAACTAGTAGTGGCTTCAGTGTGACACTTACATGTAAACTTGTGAAGGCGGAACTGCTCACTAGTTAACTAGAGAGGGTACAAATGTCCACTAGTTAACTAGTGAGGTGCAAAATAAGTGTCACTAGTTCACTAGTGGGCCCCAAAACGCCCACTAGTTAACTAGTAAGGTGCGGATATGCTCACTAGTTAACTAGTGAGGTGCAGATTTGCTCACTAGTTAACTAGTGCACCCTTAAGCACCCACTAGTTAACTAGTAAGGTGCAAAAAAGCATCACTAGTTAACTAGTAAGGTGCAGATATGCTCACTAGTTAACTAGTGGGCCCCAAAACACCAACTAGTTAACTAGTAGGGTGCGGATTTGCTCACTAGTTAACTAGTGAGGCGCAGATATGCTCACTAGTTAACTAGTGACGTGCGGATTTGCTTACTAGTTAACTAGTGAGGTGCGGATTTGCTCACTAGTTAACTAGTGAGGTGCGGATTTGCTCACTAGTTAACTAGTGAGGTGCGGATTTGCTCACTAGTTAACTAGTGAGGTGCAGATTTGCTCACTAGTTAACTAGTGAGGTGCGGATTTGCTCACTAGTTAACTAGTGAGGTGCAGATATGCTCACTAGTTAACTAGTGAGCATATCTGCACCTCACTAGTACCTCACTAGTTAACTAGTGAGCATATCTGCACCTCACTAGTTAACTAGTGAGGTGCGGATTTGCTCACTAGTTAACTAGTTACATCTAAAAACACATACAAGCTGACCATTTTTGCCCACTAGTTAACTAGTGGAACAATTGAAATTTCACCAGTTTACATGTGTGGCAGTGCAGCAGCTCACTAGTTAACTAGTGCCTGAAACACAAATTATGCATATTCTAATGAGAAGGCGGGCAGAAGACTCCTGTTGGGTATAAGAATCCCACCCAGTCTAAAACGTATGTGCTGTGGCCTCACAATCACATACTGATGGGTGTCCCTGAGCGCCAAGGCTTGCACTCATTAGTCATGGTTTGACACCTACTGGTTGGTCGTTGCGGCGGGTTCGAATCCCGCAGATGGCATTCCGCAATTGCTGTAACATTATTTATTTTCTCTTTGTGTTGTAATGTTCAAAGTTTTATTGTTTTACTGCTTTTATTCCCCCCTCCCAAATCAAGTAAAGCACCTCGTTTGGTGTCGTGTAAGGGAGATCAGTTGGCGAGTTCAAGTCCCATTGGAATTTAGTGTGCCAGTAATTTTATTGTAGTTCATTTTTGTTTGGTAATGAAAGTTTGGTATTGAAAAAGGCTATCTCCATCCATCCATCCATCTTCCCAAGAAATAGATCAAATGACACTGAGGGAAAAAACTGTGGTTATTTTGGAGAGGGTGCTTGCTGCAAAACCACAAAGGCGGAGCTGCACCCCGCCCATTCACGCAAACTCAGCCTAGCCCACTGACTTCCGTTTTTGTTTTCAACTTTATCGCAAACTGACCTGACCCACATGAATTACGGCTGTTACTAGTTTACAGTCGTTAATGCTATGTTCTATGCTCCAATTAAACAAGATAAATATAACTTGCTACATGACAAAGACTGAATATATCTCGAAATGAAAAGGTTTCTTTTAGCGAATATCTGCCTACAGCTGGTCTAATAAAACTGGTGTCTAACAGCACTTCGGTTTATTGAATGGCCTCTGGTAGTCTAGTGGTAAAATCATCTGAGTTGGTTTTTGCTTTCCCCTCAGCTGATGCTGGTTCGATTCTCGGTGGGGTCATCAGCAGTCTATTTAGCCACATTCAATTTGTTCATATTTTAGTTGTAATGTTTATTTTCAGCAAAATATTTATGTCGCTAAAAGTTCTTTGAATTTGGTCGTTCCTAAACAGCATTTTAGTTGAAACTCTGCTCACAAATGGACTCACACTGGCTAAATAAACGAATAAATAAATAAATAAACACATTATATGTTAAACGGTATACCAGTAAATTGTTGTAAACATAGTACTGGCAAGTGTAGCTAGAAATGAAGAAAAGAGGTTGTAAACTACCTAAAACTTACACAACTGGGAGGCGAAACAGCATGTCAACCTGACTCCATAACCACTACACCACCACATCTGTTATAAATCAAGTGGTGTTACATGTAATTGTGCTGCCCAGTGTGTCTCTGAGATGGGATGTATGGTTTATTGGCGGTGTCTCAGTAGAAGTCATTTCAGAAATAATTTGTCAGAAAATTCACAGAATATCCAGATTTGAGAACCAAGACCAGACCCGCTTCGGGGGAGGAGACCAAATTGAAGCTGAGATGGGAGGAAAATGCATGAATGAGGCTAAAAATGGCTTTGGCGTGTTTCTTATGAGGAAATGACAATATAACATGATTAAAAGTTCCAAAAGTTAGATTTTTAATTATATGGAACCTTTACAAAAACTGTTCAATTAACTTCTCAACTCCGTCCTCAATCTCGCATTTTTTAGCTACAACACCCTCTTTGGTTCCAGAATGCTATCAAGTCTGACAACTGGAAGGAATTAGACTGACTCTAATGGAATGGGCGGGGCTGATTCTGGAATGGGTGGGGCTGACTCTGGTGCAGCTCCACCTTCTGGTGCAGCTCCGCCTTTGTGGTTCTGCAGCGATCACCACTTGTTATTTTGAGCTAGTACCAGAAGACAGTGTAACCTTTTTTAGTTCTCTCCAGTCAAAACAAAACTTTAGACTTTTTTCTTTTTTAAATTTAACAGGGAACAGCAATGAATTGAACAGGGAACTTTAACCAGTAGTCACACAACAAAATAAAATCACACAAACAAAATAAAGTTACTCTCCTTTTTTCTTGGTGTCTGAAAAGGGCAGGGAAAACCATCAGACTCCAGTCACCCATCGAATGGACTCTTCACCCTCCTGCCCTCTGGGAAGCGCTACAGGAGCCTATGGACTAAGACTACCAGGTCCCGAAACAGTTTCTTCCCCACAGCTGTCAGACTCCTAAACTCTGCCTGCTGACATAACACCCCAAACCAGCAGCACCCTACATAAACTCTGTAGAAACAAGAAAGCCCTGCAAATCGATGCAGAGCGTCGCGGGATATGCCTGACTGGTCATATATATTACCTCTCATGACACTGACCTCTGACCCTATGAACTTGTGTATGTGATGAGTTTATTTACCTTTGATAGGGAGTTATGACCTCTGATTTTGTCAAAATCCTTCAACCCGTTCAGGAGATATTGCACACAAAAGCCAAATTTTCATATATACGGCCTCACACAACCTTGACCTTTGACCCTATGAGGTTTTGTACCTCATGAGTTTATTTACCTTAGATAGGGAGTTCTCACCTGCGATTTGGTCAAAGTATTTCAACCTGTTCAGAAGATATTGCACACAAAAACCAATTTTTCATATATACGGCCTCACACGACCTTTACCTTTGACCCTATGAGGTTGTGACCTGATCAGTTTATCTACCTTTGATAGGGAGCTATCACCTCTGATTTGGTCAAAATCATTCAACCCGTTCAGGCAATTTTTGATATATATATGACCTCACACAACCTTGACCTTTGACCCTATGACATTGTGTTCCTAATCAGTTCATGTACCCTTCATAGTAATAAAATACACAGGCGAGGGTCCGACTCTCTGGAGGACGCCATGTTGGATTCTATGTTTATTTAGCTGTATTTATGGTTTTGCTGGTGGTTTTTGACTCCTTTGAAAACTGTGCAACAACACTCTTCTTCTTCCTTTTCTTGTGTGTTATTTGGCGGATGGCACTCAACATAAAAAGATGCATTTCTCAAACAATTAATGTATTGGAGCGTGAACCTGAGTCATTAATCTCATATCCTAATTTGAGAGTTACAGCTAGAGTCCAGAGGGTTTTGTTGGCTTTATAAGCATTAGTTAGTAAGGTCCTCACTTGAACAAAAAATACAGCTTGTTTGCAGTGACTTTGGTATTTACTACCCCCTATTGCCAGAAATCTACACACTTTCCCTTTAAGCGCGTTGTCTCTTTAAGACTGGTCCTGGGTGACATTGGAGTTTACAGCGAGGCCTTAGAAATTATCTGTCTGGATATTTATTGTGGAGATTAATGGACTAAAATGGGTTGCTGCACCGTGACTGTCTTCTCCTTTTTTTGGAGAGTAAAAACTATATTTTGGTTTTTAAATGCTGCCGCTGCACCGTGTTAAGAAATCATATTACTGGTTAGTTCGAAATGGGTTGAAATGTTCACATTTCTTCTTTGCTTTACATGCTGATCACTAAAGCGTGCTTTAATTAATATTGCGTTTTCGTAAAACGTAAGAGCAAACAAGGGGGATTTTAATTGACAAAAATAATAAAATCAGCACATTTCCAAGCCAACTGCGGTTAACATTGGCACGTCGGCTTGAAAAATATCTCCTTTTTGCCGTAAATAACACACATTTCATAGCTGTTGTGGGTTATGTATGTGTTCATCAGTGCTTGAGAACTGTAACTTTGGGGAGCGGGTCGTAATTGTGGGCTTTTAATGCGGTGCTGTCTGTGGCGAGGTGTTGGTAGGGTCTGATCGGAGCTGCAGCCAGAGCGTTTCTCCCAACCAGCGGCTGCTGGGAGCTGGTCCACGGTGAAGCAGCCCACGCAGCCGAACGAGGGCTTCCCGGCTAAGAGCTGACCGCAGCGGCCCCGACGACCGCGGGCCAGCGACCCGAGAAATAACATGGGGAGTCCTGCTGCTGCCTGCTGTTGTTTGTTTTCCGTAGTAAATACCTGAATATGCAGAGACTCAACAGGTCATTCAGTTGTATGGTATCATTCAGATGATCAAATGAAATGTTGCAACATTAATATCAGTTTACCTGATCTTGATCAATAATCGCATTGATGAATTGGTGCATGAATAACTACAGACCCTGCTTCCTGCAGCAGCTTTTTCTGCTCTAGATTTATGATCTGCTATTTGTATATTTCAACGAAAAAGACGGAAATGGCATTAATTATTTAGATTTATTTGTGGATTTTTTTTTTGTCGATGTTAACCCTGTTGTGTCTCAGTTCATGAAGCTGTTTTCAATGTTTCCCGCGATGCGAGCAGCTGATTGTGCAGCAGATGGCCGCGGACATGATCAATTTCGAAGTGCTAGTTCTGGATCAAGAGAAAGCCTGCTGTGCTGTGCCGATGATTTTATTTTGCGAGGATGGATTGAGGAAGGGGGACACACATGCTTAAATATCGACTGTCGGCAATAATCAGATTCATACTCATAAAATACTTGTTTACATGTTTTGTGTGTGTGTGTGTGTGTGTGTGTGTGTGTGTGTGTGTGTGTGTGTAACTCTGCCCACTAATCCGTTACGTATTTTGTTTCTTGTTGACATAAATACAAAAATTATGCAAAAGAAAAGAAGTGAAATAATGTACAAAACTAAAGTGTATGAACCAGGATCGAACCCGCGACCTTCACCATTGCAGGCGAACGCGTTAGTCACTAGACCACCAGCATCAGGTCCTAAAGCTCTTCGCAAATTTATACCTTTAAAACACTATTAAAATATATGAGTGCTGGCAGGCTTTACAGCAACGTATGTAAAATCGAGCCTTTTTTATTATTATAAACTTGTCGCTTCCGTACAAATGTGAAACAATATATCTGACGGAGATTTCTGCGGAGTTTCTGCACTTTCCTGTCAACAGAAACAGACATGCTGTCTGCCGCTGCCTTCCGCCTCCAGGCTTTTTCAGACTAATAACTGAAAACTAAAGACTGCACACGTTAACTGAACAAAGATTACAGCAATACACCACAACTTTCTCGCTACAAATATCGTCAAAACATATTTATGTGCTCAAACGATCTTAGTTTATCAAATTTTCTCTTAGAACAGCCTGAACAGAGTCCGCCATACTTTCTCTGTTTCTCAGTCCTAAATGGACCAATCACATTGCTGTTCTGCATTTCTTCATTTGCATGTAAAGGCCGGATTTGCTCACTAGCTAACTAGTGAGCTGTACAGCGGTCGAACTAGTTAACATGTTACACAGAATGCCAGCCAAGTGTGTATTTATTCAAATTCCACAAATTTACTAGTTTTAGGGGCATTTTTCTGCAGCTAGTTAACTAGTGACAGTGTTTTGTGTTCACTACTTAACATGTAAGGCTCAGTTTGCCCTCTATAAGCTAGTGAGAAAAAATTATAATGCAGATATGCTCACTAGTTAACTAGTGAGTGCTTCCTGTCCCATTACAAGTGAACTAGAAAGGCCAAATATGTCAACTAGTTAACTAGTGAAGGTAAATTTGTCACTAGTTAACTAGTAAGAACACATTTTTACATAACAAGTAAACTAGATTGCTCAAAAAACAGCAACTAGTGTGCGTCTTGTGCGCACTAGTTAACTAGTGAGCATATCTGCACCTCACTAGTTAACTAGTGAGCATATCTGCACCTCACTAGTTAACTAGTGAGCAAATCCGCACCTCACTAGTTAACTAGTGAGCAAATCCGCATCTCACTAGTTAACTAGTGAGCAAATCCGCACCTCACTAGTTAACTAGTGAGCAAATCCGCACTTCACTAGTTAACTAGTGAGCAAATCCGCGCCTCACTAGTTAGCTAGTAAGCAAATCCGCACTTCACTAGTTAACTAGTGAGCATATCTGTGCCTCACTAGTTAACTAGTGAGCAAATCCGCACCCTACTAGTTAACTAGTTGGCGTTTTGGGGCCCACTAGTTAACTAGTGAGCATATCTGCACTTTACAAGTTAACTAGTGATGCTTTTTTGCACCTTACTAGTTAACTAGTGGGTGCTTTAGGGCACACTAGTTAACTAGTGAGCAAATCTGCACCTCACTAGTTAACTAGTGAGCAAATCCGCACATCACTAGTTAACTAGTGAGCATATCTGTGTCTCACTAGTTAACTAGTGAGCAAATCCGCACCCTACTAGTTAACTTGTTGACATTTTGGGGCCCACTAGTTAACTAGTGAGCATATCTGCACCTTACTAGTTAACTAGTGATGCTTTTTTGCACCTTACTAGTTAACTAGTGGGCGCTTTAGGGCGCACTAGTTAACTAGTGAGCAAATCTGCACCTCACTAGTTAACTAGTGAGCATATCCGCACCTTACTAGTTAACTTGTGGGCGATTTGGGGCCCACTAGTGAACTAGTGACACTTATTTTGCACCTCACTAGTTAACTAGTGGACATTTGTACCCTCTCTAGTTAACTAGTGAGCAGTTCTGCCTTCACAAGTTTACATGTAAGTGTCACACTGAAGCCACTACTAGTTCACTAGCTGAGGTTCCTCTGGCAAGCATGTTAACTTGTGTGCCGCATGCAAATGTTTGGGGTGGGATTTTACGAAATTCCGCACTGTGATTGGTTGTCATATTTTATTTTGACACAGGGAGCCAATAGAGAGTCTTAATTTGAGAAATTCTCCGCCTCCTAATTAGAATTCTGCGCAACTAGCTAGCTAGTGTGAATGTAGACTTGAACTAGTTTACTAGTATACATTTATGTCCTCACTAGTTAACTAGTTTGGACAATGGATGCATCAACTAGGTAACTAGTGAGCCTGCTGCCATCAACTAGCTAGCTAGTGAGCCATTAATGGTTCACTAGTTAACTAGTGGCACTGACCTACTCCAACTAGTTAACTAGTTAGGAGTTAAGCCTTCACTAGTTAACTAGTGTGCACATTTTGGCCATCAATAGTTAACTAGTGAGACACAAAAAACCTTCAACTAGCTGACTGGTATGCACTTTGGCCTTTACTAGTTAACTAGTGAGCCATTTATGTGACAACTAGTTAACTAGTGAAGCCAAAATGTGTTCACTAGTTAACTAGTGCACATTTATGTCTACCACAAGTTAACTAGTGTGCACATTTTGGCCATCACTAGTTAACTAGTGAGACACAAAAACCTTCAACTAGCTGACTGGTATGCATTTTGGTCTTTACTAGTTAACTAGTGAGCCATTTATGTGTCAACTAGTTAACTAGTGAAGCCAAAATATGTTCACTAGTTAACTAGTGCGCATTTATGTCTACCACAAGTTAACTAGTGTGCACATTTTGACCGTCACTAGTTAACTAGTGAGACAAATACCTTCAAGTAGCTGACTGGTATGCATTTCTGCTTTTACTAGTTAACTAGTGAGCAGTTTTTGTGTCAACTAGTTAACTACTGAAGCCTAAATGTGTTCACTAGTTAACTAGTGCGCATTTCTGCTGTCACTAGTTAACTAGTGGGCACATTTTCACCCTCGATATTTAACTAGTTGACACAAACATGTCTAACTAGTTAACTAGTGGACAGAAATGGCTTACATGTTCATGACAATTCTGGCTGATATCCTGATATCAGAATAAATGCTCATTTGGCTTGCCATATGGATGAAGAACAAAGTAAGTTTCTGACTGGAGCTTGAAAATCAATTTTACCTTAATTTGCAAACAAGAACTAATGTTTAGACACAAGTAGAGTCTGAGACAGAGTCAGAGTCTGTTCTCCACCACCTCGGGAGGAATTCCAATTATCTCATTAAAAATAGATAATATCAGAAACTAGATTTTGATTCTTGTTTGGTTCCATTAAAAAGCAGCATCCAGCACCGGTGCATCACGGGTGCAACACGGGAAAGAGCGACACCTCACAGCGAGAGGTTGTGCTGATGACTGCATCTTTGACCGGTGGTTCAGTCAGAAATGTGTCATCTGTTAAGTTTTGCAGCAAAAACAACTGGATTTGTTTGTGCCTAAAACTGAAACTGAGGCCTGATCTTAACTTAAATTTGCCTGAATGAGGCTAAAACATCTGGCATCTTTAATATCAATCTAATACAAACAGATTCACCCTCTTCTAAAAGGCTCAGTGGTGCAATAACACTGAGGAGCAACGTCCTCCTTTGGCAAAACTGTGAACCTTTTTCCTCTTCCTCTAAAAGTGTCCGTTCTGCAGAGTGAAGAGGAACAGAACCCCGGTTTGACGTCATAGAGGCCTGCAGAGAGAGAATTCCCCTGCCTTCCTTCTCAGGTGTTTGTTTTCGCTTCAAATGCTCAAAGAGGAAACAGGTACCAGGTGTCATCAGAAAGCAAACATCTCCCGTGGCAAACCGAGATCAGACTGGCATGGATTTTTACCCGACTCCCTTGACACTTTGACTCACACACACGGACCCGATGATACCATGTCAGACACAAACACACAGTTTGAAGAGATTAAAAGAAACTACGGAGACAGACGCAAGCTGAAAGTCAGATCAGCTGACACGTGTTTGTGGGACCGTTTAGAGATTTGAAGCACTGTGTAGTTTGTACACTCATAAAGTTATGAAAACATTTTTATTGTAGCCGGCATGTGTTCTATAAGCAGTTGGTCATTATCGTCTTATTAGCAACAGCAGGTGGTCGAGCAAAAATAGAGCTTGTGATGCTCATGTCAAGTTTTCAGCACCTCTCTTAACTCCAAAGGCTGATGGTTTTCCAGTCGCTGCAATTTGACCTGCAAGACAAAAGGAAAAGCAGGACGATCAGACAGGATATGTAAGTGCAGGTAACAGATGTAGCATAAAGAGATGGAGAGCGTTGGAATTTTAAGGAGAGGCAGCGGATAGCAGGAGCTCTTTGAAAGGTGAAGCCACGAGCCCCTTTCCCTGTGACCATGCAAGCCACTGATGACAGGGCCAAGATGGCCTCTGCTGATAGGGGCTGCTCATCAGCACCTTTATGTCATGGGCCACAGATGGTGAGGAGGGCAGGTAGTGTGTGTTGTAACTAAGAAAACGTGAATAAACGTCTCATTTCATCTGTTATCTGGTGTCTGGAACATCCCAAACAACAAAACAAACAAACAAGAAAAAAGATAAAGTTCTTGTTGTCTCCGACAAAATCCATGGAGCCAAACTTCATCACCAGGAGACCTGGTTCTAGGAGGTCCCCTTGGTCTCCCAGGTCCCTCCATCACACCTTTAGCTTTGGGATGACCGAGGATTGGACAAAGTCTCGATATCTCGATTTTGAAAATTTATATTAAAAAACAATCCACAGACACAACATGACCCAGTAGCGTTTATGTCGAGATAAACAACTTCCTGAGTTCACAGGCATTTCTCCTGTTAGCTAGCTTCTAGCTAGCTCTGTAAGCAGCCATCACCTGTCTATCCTTATGCATGCAGTCGACCACGCTCTGGCAAAACGTAGAGAATTTGTTCTCTGGATTAATAGAACATCTCTGAGTTTGACGTTCTTCCCTAAACTTAGCATTCAGCTTGCAGGTTTTTTATTTTTTGGAGGACGTTTGTGTTTCAGAATGATGGGTTTGGTTTGTCCAGCTTGTCTCAAAGATCTGCAGCTCCTGCTAATCTAAAGGAGTCATCTGAGGTGATTCAGGCATCCTGGTTGCCTTCCTTTGAAGAATTGTCACACGCACTCCTGGGGAAGGCCCTTGGGCCAACCTTATGGTCACTGGAGGGATTTAATATCTGTTCTCTGCCCAGGAACACTTTGGGATATCCCAGGAGGAGCTGGAGAGGAATTTCCTATTGCTGCTAAAACACCAGGTAATACAGAAGTATTAGGTGAATATGTTGTACATACTATTTATTTGTGTTTGCTACTTTGCTGTCATGGTGGTCTGTTCCACATCTTCCCGGTATTTTCTGTTGAATCCTTCTGTCTTGGCTGATGTATTTGTTTGTTTGTCAGAAGAACAGGCCACTGCCTCTAACAGCAGCTTGTTTAGATGTAGAATTGTCAACACCAGCAGTAACTCAACCCTTGTTTCATCAGATAGCTCCCTCACCTCCAATGTTACTCTTCAGTTCATTGTGATATTCCCTTGGGCTGATCCTTATCTCTGGCTGTGCCTTAATGAATCTGTGTTTTCTGAGAGCCAGCATGCCAGTGCAGCTGCAGGTTTCCGTCTCTTACCTACTAGTCTCCATCCACCCAGCTCCAACTGGCTGCTTATCATCCAGAGAGTCTATTTATGGATATTTCTATATCCACCTATTCAATAAAGTTACCTATTTATTATGATCCTGGTTCTGGTCTTTAGGGTCTTACATGGACAAGCACCATCTTACATTGGTGATCTTCTTAGTCCCTACACCCCCAGCAGGTCCCCCAGGTCCAGTGACCAAAGCCTACTGGTTGTGCAGCACCAGGCTAAAGACCAAAGGTGACAGATCATTTGCTGCTGTGGCCTCCAGACTCTGGAACTCTCTCCCCCTGAGCCTGGGATCAGTGGACTCAGTGGTCTCCTTTAAACTCACCTGTTTAGGCATTGGTGGGACCTCCTCTTCATCCTCTTCTTCCTCACTAGCTTCATTTGATGCTGCTGTTTTATTCTGTATCTCAGGATCCTGTTCCATCTTTTCTTATTCACTTTTTGATTCTTCTCATTTTTTTACTTCTTTTTATTCTTTTCCTCCTTGTTATTAATTTTTTTTAAATCATTTTTCACTTTGATTTTTTTTGTTCTTGTGAAACGCCTCGTGATTTAAATCTTACGAGGTGATTTATTAAAACATTGTTTCTTTTTCTTCTCCTTCAAGTAGTGAAATTTTGTTTTCGACTGCTTGCGTTTGCTAGTTACCAGCACCGTGACTAGTTATGATTAACTGAGTAAACAGGATAGGATTCTCATCTCCATCCTTCATGAAGGCCATCAGAACACCTGAAGGGATTGTTTTCATGCTGAGGTCAGAGCAGGCTTCCCTGAGTATGCGGTCTTCACCTGTGTCTCTCTGCATGCACACATCTGTGGGGAGAAGGACAAGCCACACAACAACCACGTGGCATGTCACCGCAGAGGCAGCTCTGCAGGTCATTAGTATGATGAGGATGAGAGATACTGAGGGCAGTGATGTTTGAGGACACATGCATGCAACCTTGAGTGTTTTCTAGCAATGTGCAGCTTCCTGATGTGATGCGAACATTTCAGAGCTCCTACGTTCTACTTGTTTATTGTGTTTCTCTGTTTATATTTCCTCCTCATCCACATTGTTTCCTTTTATAAACAATAAATAAATAAATTAACATCTCTTGCATCACAGCTTTTCTGCTGCTAAGCTGGTAATTCAGCACCTGCTGCTTCATTTAATTGTGTCTTAACAGCTGTGGTCAGAAAGGAAGCCAACTCCCATTGCCACTAAAGGTCACAACATGAAGCTTTCAGATAAACTTCTTTTTCTTTGTGTCCCCACATCACAGCAGCTCGACTCAAAATACCAGCAGACACCGAAGGACCGCCAGCTGTTGGTCTCCATAGCCATGACTCATCCATAAACGGCGTTCAGGTGAACCTTTACGGAGAACCAATCATTCACCTCCTGCTGTTATCATCTATCATCGATCCAGCCTTTGGTTGGGCTTTTATCCTTTGCTGCATTTATCTTGATCGGTCTTTTCTCCTCTTTTACCTGCCATGACCGCTCCTCTCTGTTCAAACAACACAGGTACTTTCAAACCTGTGAAAGTCCTGTGAAGGTTCTGTCTTGACCCAATGTAAGGAGAGAAGTGGCCTTAAACATCAGGAGAGGCCGGTCTGTGGGTGGAAACCAGTTCTCTGCTGTAAACAGTCACCGTGGGTGCGTTTTCATATTTTATCCCAGCGTGTTGCAATGTCCAAATTGTTGTGGTATGCTGCTGTTTTCAACACGTGGTTGGGCCGAGCATGACTAATGCTTTTTAGAAACCAAACATTAGCTGTGTTTGGTTTTCAAACCCAAACCGTCTCTCACAAATCTCCTGGAGGTGTAATCGAGGCCAGCGTGTTTTCCAAGGCCAGAGCAGGTCATGAGCTGTTTCCAGCAGGGTGATGGACAGCGGGACCAAACATAGCTGTTTTGTATACGTTTAGGATACATGCAAAGTAACTGAAGATGTATTGTTGTCTCTATTGAATAAAGCATTGTAGCATCAGTTTGATCTGTTCATGGTTGTCTTTTGAATGTCTTCCAGATTGCTGGACACAGAGTGCTCCAACGGTTATGTAATTCCAGTAAAAGTCCCAGGAATGGTCTGCAGGTGAAAGTCAAGAATCTGGTGCAAAGGTTTATCTACGTCAGTAATCCAGCCTAAAAGGTGAAACTAACCTAAGGGACCAACTCGTTCCATGCAAATCCAGATATTTCAGCCTTTATCTGTTATAACTGTGATGACTGTGGCTTACAGCTGATGAAAACCCCACATCAACATCTCCGACTATTAGAATATTGGGAAAAGGTTCAACATTCTAGACTCAGAGTGTCTTACTCTGATCTGCTGATGGATCCAGAACACCTGCAGAGGGTTCCTGAGCCTTTAGATGGTCTCTCAGTCTGAGCTGGATTACTGACGGACTTTTGCACCCCTAAAATTTCACCTTTATACACAAAAATAGGTAGAAATTAAATCTGTTCTGCAGGTAACTTTACTAATTACTCATATTCCTTTAAATGCTGAAGTACAACCAGAAAAGTGTATATTTTGTTTGTGTCTTGAGTAAAAAAAGATCATGCCTTGTTCTTCCTCTCATCTCTTCAGCCCATGTCCCTTTTCAGTGTCTCTAAAAAGTGTTGTGTTGTTTCTTATCATTGTTTTAAACAAGTGGTTCTCTCAGGCGGCCAACATTAACATCTCATAAAACTCAGAGATAAACATTGATCTTGGTCTGTGGTCGTTGATTTCATCCCCAGGGTGCATTCCGATCTGCTCCAACACAAACCTGCTGCTCTTTGGGAAAAGGAAGGAGAAAACCAAAACATTGCCAACGAACCAGCACTGGTTGGATGATTGTGCATCAGGCTAAAGCAGTTAGCCCTCAGCGCTGTGGTCCTGCTCTGGTTATTCATCGAGTCTGGTTTCTGAACAAAATGCCTTTTTCTGCAAAGACAGAAAAAAAAACGACAGATGATTATAAAAAAAAATCCTAATTTTGTAAACATCGTCACTAAAGCTGGCTGCACGTGGATGTCCTTGACCTGCTGAAATGTGAAGAAAAAGAAAGATCTTTATGTTGGAATGGAGTTCAGCGTGCAAAGCAGGTGTTCCGTGTCATGCCCAGCAGTGGAAAAGAGTTTCAGTCGGAGATGCAAGGATCATAAAAGAAAACGAATGGTCTGAAAAGGAAAATATGAGGGGGAGAGGATTAATATCAGATTATATCCAGGGGGAGCCTCTGCCAACTGGAACACAATCACAAGTAAAACAATCACATCTGTGTCCTGGAATTTAGGTGATAACCTCTTTCTTGCTTTTGTGGCCTTTCTAACCTGATTTTCCTTTCACAGCTTCAGGTTCCAGTTTAAAACCCACGACAGCCTTCTAACACAATTTGTCACACATCAACCTCAGAGTTTTTCTCCCTCTATATACAAAAGGCTGTGGGTACATGTAATGTGTGTGAAAGCCTTTGCAAGAGAGATACCTGCAGGTTATTTGAAAGAGCAATATGCACGGATTTTACAGTGAAATGATCACAACACAGTATCACGACTCAGTGAGATTGGAAGGAAGGTTATACTGAAACAGATTTCCTTCTCAGCCGGCTGGGGGGTTGTCAGTTTTCTCCTTTCAACAAACAAAAGAGGGATGTGGTTAGTGGATGAGTAAGCCCGTGAGGTGACGGCGTCCGCGCCAAAGTAACACCGGCAGGCTAAAAGCTCTAGAGTTGTTTAACTCATTCACTGCCATTGACGACTAAAGTAGTCATTAACATTTTTTTACTGTGTGGGCATCGGAACAAGCCCCCGCACCGTGAGAACAAACATTCCAGCTCTAAAGCTGATCTTCATCTGTGTACGTCAAACGTCACGTGATCAGGAAGCAGAAAATCCATGTTTTAGGTCAGGGGTGTCAAACTCAAATTCACACTGGGCCGAAATGAAAATGTGGGACAAAGTCGCGGGCCAAACTTAATCCATCCATCCATCCACTGTCTGAACCCGCTTGTCCATGTAGGGTCACGAAGGGGCTGGTGCCTATCTCTAGCGGTCAATAGGCAATCAGGCGGGGTACACCCTGGACAGAGAGCCAGTCCATTGCAGGGTAACACAGAGACACACAGGACAAACCGTCATGCACACACACACACACACACACACACACACACACACACACACACACACACACACACACACGCACACACACACACACACACACACACTCACAAGGACAGTTTAGACAGACCAATCAACCTAACAGTCATGTTTTTGGACTGTGGGAGGACCTTCTTGCTGCAAGGCAACAGCTCCAACTACTGCGCAGCCTGCCAAACTTAATATTTTTTTTAAAAGTGACGGCAAATTTGCACATTTTCTTTATCAACATGTATGCAATTTTGAACCTTTTAATTTGGAAACAAACTTATTTTTGCATTAACACTGAATGTGGAATAACCAAATTACACATGAGCAAGTCAATTTTAAATAAAACACATCAGTGGTAATCATTACTTGTGGTATATTCAGCATTTTTAAAATCTATTCAGGATTTATGTTTTCTTGTTGTTTATTCATTTTTCTTATTTTTTATTCTCCTTTTTTTCTCCTGTAATACGTGTCATCGCTGCTGTGACATCTAGCTTTCCCCACTGAGGAACAATAAAGGGATTTTCTATTCTATTCATCTATCTGCAGCCTTTCCACTTCCTGTTTACTGTAGGTTAAATCTTTTCTCACGGGCCAACAACAAAATAAAAATATAATTTTATCTTACATGAAAATGCAACATCTCACCTGTTAACTTTCGTGTTTTGGAGCAGAAAAAGAGCATAAAACCAACATATTTAAAGCTCAGTTTGTTCCACTGGTTTACTGTGATGCTCACCTGTTCCAGCCAGATACCTGCATCATGGGGTTGATCTGAGCTGAGGAGGAGACTCCTGTTGTTTTGTTCATCTTCATCATAACAATGACAACATTAGATGACAACAGGTGCTCACATAGGTTTGTGCTGATGAACATGTCTGAGCAGCTTGACCACGTTGTTGTGTGTCAGGGAGGAAAAATAAAAACTACAGCAGCCACAGAGTCGTGCTGGTTTGAGCGTGTCGCTGCTCGCTAGAGTTATATCAGCTCTGTCTGGAAGTTAGATGGTAACTTTCTCTTTCAGTCGTGAACACATTACTGAGCGAATAAAATCTCTGTTTCTGGGCTTCCAATAGCTGAGTAAACTCGGCGCTGAGTGAGAGGAGTGTTTAAATTTTCTGAGACAGCGAGCTGCAGACACCGGCAGCAGACGCTGGAAAAAACACAAAGGAGGGGGCGCTTCGGCTCCGCGCTAGTGTTGTAGTCTTTGCGGTAAAATCGGCCAGCCGGTCAGTTTTAATATATTTTTGATATTTATCTCGCAGGCCTTGTGTCTGACATATGTGTGTTAGGTGATCGTTTTGGGCCACTGCTGTAAAAAAAGTGAGGCGTGAACCAGAAAAGCTTCTGCCGATCACAATTCAACAACGGATTATGAAAGAACGGATAAAGGTCGAAATGCGTGGATTCTTCCTGATGTAAGAGGTGAGTCTCCGCTTTGCTTTGGTTGTTTTGGCAGTTTTGGTAGTTTGGCGTTGACATCATCATAGTCACATTCTGTGACTCTTGAAAAAAGAGTAGAAACGCTGGCAGCGAAGGGCTTTTCTGATCAGGAAATGGCTGGCAATGAATGAGTCAAAGACCCAAAGCCAGTAAACAGGAGTGACCCAGAAGTTATTTGTTGTACTCATCAGACACCTCGGCATATTTTTGTTTCACTCTAATATCGGGTAACGCTAACAATGCTAACTGTGAACAGTCGGGTAAAAAAATATCTCAAGCTACTTTTTCAGCTGCCAACAACTGGATTTTACAGTGAAATGTGTGTGTCGGAGGTAAACTGAGGCATTTTACTTCCTTTAATGAGTCGTTCAGGGTTATACCAGCAAGCTAACAGCAAGACAATAGACTTTTCAAATTTAAGCATCTTACCATAAAAAGTGTAGTAAGTGCTCCCTACCTTAAGTCACCCAAGAGTGCTAACACCAGATATGACAATGTATTTATCTACGTATCAACTTGCTGAGCATGACTCATGTAACGTCCAGCAATGGTCAGTTTAGGTATAGTCTGACCTTTCAACATCTATTCAACATCTGGTCAGAAAGGAGACATAACATTGCATGTGTTCCAGGCGCGCAGATAGGGTGGGGGACGGGGGGAATCTGTCCCCCCCAGATTCAGATCGACCCCGATCCGTCCCTCCCAACTAGGCCAGAAAGAAAACAAAATCGGAGGTTAAGCGCTTGAAGCTCCCTTTTTCCAATTACATTGAATGCAGCATGACGTAAACAAACACAGACTCCAGAGGTGCCAAAGTGGTTGCAGCTAGGATGCAGCACGAAGCGAAAAAGCAAGCAACGATTACTGCATATTTAAAAAAGACCAACAGTGTAAGTAGGCGGGACCGATCTGTCTGTTTATGCATGTTGGTTCTAGATTCTGTACGTTGTTGTCATTGTTGGGACTTACTCGTTATAAGCGCCAAAGCCTCATTGCTGACTTTAACAAGTTTCATCTACAAATATGATCCCTCATGAAGTTACTACTTTACACCAGAAGATAGTGGAGATGTGGAACCTTCAGGCTGAGCAAAGTTTGGGAGTTTTTAGAGCTTGAAAAACGCCTCCCGCCGAGAGAACCTTAAAACTGAATCATCCTGAGTGATTTGACAGTTCTAGAGAATCGCTCAGACCAGCCATCTGTAGCAAAAGCCTCTTTAACCATCAAAGATTTCGACACGTCGTGCACCTGCAAAGCTGATGAGCAAACGGTTCCTGCAGTAACAATGCTGACATTGTTAGACTCTTTAAGAGTCCGCCAGACGCACGGTTCCATCCAGCTGTTGTGACCCGAGACATCTCTGGACTGAAGAGTTGTTACCACGGTTTTCTACAGCCTCCAGTGCCAGAGGTCAGCCGACCCCTGCGACTTTCGGATCCACCAAGAGGGTCTCTCCAAACGGTTGAAGTAGACATGACAGATTGCGTCTGGATGTTCTTCTGATGATAACAGCTTTGTAGCTTAGAGCAAACCAAATTCTTTTCACCAGAACTCAGCTTATTTTGATAAGGAAGCTCTGACTGACATCGCATTCACACATAGTTTCCTTCATCACGTTTAGTTACATCCACTCACAGTAAATGCTTAGTTAATTAGTCGTGTTTTAAATTGTCTGTAAAATAAATTCTTACTTTTATAAACCTGACTCTTGAAATAACATGGTGTGGGTGATCACTGAAAAAGCAAAGAACCTAGATCTTCTGAATTAAATCCTAGAATCTTCTGAATAATTACAATAAAGGTAATCATAAGAAAATAATCATCGATTTGCCTACACTACACTCATCTTTGATTGTCATCTAGAATCTTCTGGCAATGATCCGCAACTGGAACAGCCACAAAATTCACACAACGGCGGTGAGGAAGTGAGTTTTTGTTTAGAAAAATGGACTGCCGCACCCAAATTTGATCACAGGACATCACGCTTGCTTCATTCTTACACGGTGCACCTTTAAAGGGATTGTTCTGTGTTTGCGGAGTTGGGCTGTGTACAGCTGAGTACTCTCAGAATATACGAGTTAAGCGTTTGTTCGCCTATGTTTGTGTAAGTGTGCTTCCAAGTTTTCCACGTGCATCACCAGGCTGTAGCAGACTGTCACTGCTCAGTGCCAACATCCAGATGTTTGGCCACCGGCTTTTCGGCAGGAATTTGTCTGGAATTTGTAGAGATAAACAGGGGAGACAGTTCATAGAGACCCACGAGTCTGTGATGTCTGACAGCAGAGAGGTGATACTCCTGTGTTGTGTTTTCAAAATGTTTATGATTGAACGACAGTTTCTTTTTTCTTTCCAGAAACTTGTGAGCTGTTGTGGGATGGAAGTGAGACTCCAAGTTAAAGAATAAAGAAACATCTTTAAAGTGTTACATAAAAGGGTTTGAGGCAAAATGTGCTGCTAATGTGAGCAGCAAGGTGTTTGAAACATCTCCAACACAATAAACACAGTCCAGTCCCATATCTGATATCGGATATATTCATGGCATCATAATCTGTATGAGAGATTTTCTGCAAGCAAGGTCATGACTTACTTCTCACAGCCCTGAGGAAAACCTGGAAGCTAAATTAGTTAAACATCCCATGAGGAAGTTTTGCGACTCACACAGTTCCTTCCATGCCCCGTTTGACGTATCACAGTTTAAAGTTTAGAATGGCCCCGCCGCTGCAGCCTGGGGTCCATTCTTGCGGGATTATCACAGGATTTCTGTCAGAAAACCAGAGTCATGTGAATGTTGTGTTGGTCTTAATGTTTTTAAAGCAGTGACGTTTGAACTGGCCCTGTAGAAACCGTTCATCAGCACATCAAACCAGTCAGAGCGCTTTTTCCAAACGGAGGCTGTTCACAGAGCAGTCCACAGCAAGTTAAATACGAAGTGTTGAAAATCTTTCTAGAGATTTTTACATTTTTCATACCACTGAAGAACAACTCGTCCTCTCTGAAAGATTGAAACGTTCTTCTTCAGATTCAGGCTGAAAAGACCTGATAGGACTCTTTCTTCAGCCTAACAGTATCCCTAACCGTCGGTGTGCACCAGCGGCTTCGGGGGTTGCCGCCGACGACCCTGCAGCCACAGTTCTGGTCAGTTATGATTATTTTATTTCCTGATCATCAGACCATGCATTACTGACCAGAGCGTCAGTTCAGAACAACGTTCACCTAGAAATCTGGACCAACGGTAGCAGTAGCAGCAGCTAGCCATGTTCTGTTGTAGCCACAGCAGTTCCAATGTTGGCCTTGAACATTTTTAGTTTGGGCTAATCACAGTGCTCTATTTGTTGGGCAGGCATAGCGCCAGAACTACAAAGATGGCGTCGGTCAGGAACAGCTTTAAAACCAACTTGAACAGTTTGCACATTGGCTTTTCTTTGAGACACGAGCAGGTCGAGGTGTTTAAATCTTAAAATTTATTTAAGTAAAGGACGTATTTGCTTCATTCTCTTCTTCAACAGTGAATTATTGACTCTCTGTAGAAGATGTCACGCTGTTCTAGCTCTGACTGGTTCCAGTGTTTCTAATTTCGCGAACATTCAACCCCACGAGCGAGCTCTGCTTATCTGTTGTGGCCAGACTCTATATTTGTAGATATAGGATGGATAGAACAACGCCCCAGTTAACAAAAGCCACAAAAAAGCTGCAGTCCATTCAGAGTAAAGCAGAGAGCGCCCAGAAATAACATTATGACATGTAGAAAAGATAGCATCTGTGTGTGTCTGTGTGTGTGTGTGTGTGTGTGTGTGTGTGTGTGTGTGTGTGTGTGTGTGTGTGTGTGACTGAGGAAATACTGTAGCTCGAGAAGCTCCAGACTGAAGAGGGCCTCTCAGAGTTTGGCTGAAACAATATGAGAGTCTGCAGAGGACGTAAAGAGGAGCCACCAGACAGAGTTGCTCATCAGAAAAGACGTGGAGCGTTTGGACCTCAAAACAAAAGATCATCCACAGTTTTACCTAAATCCTCTTTCGAGGGACTCGTCTTTGTTTATTTCCTCACCATGAACAACCGATAAGGAACAAATAGTCACAACAGCTACAGCGCCACATAAAACAACATTCTTAAACCTGCATGAGGCCCTAATGCTGAAATAAAGCTGTTGTAATGGTATCAGTGATGAGTATTAGTTGTGTCACTTATTCTGCTTCTCACCACGGCGACAGCGTGTCACATGTAAAGGAAAGTCCTGGTTATTGAAAACAAGGACGTGAATATGTCTGTCAAGAATCCAAAACAAAAGGATCAAAACATCCTCAACCTGCCAGTTGGAACCATCAATAATCCTAATAACTCTCAGAGAGAGCCTGGGATCTCTAACAAAAGCCGGCTGAATCCTTCTGCTTATGGTCCCACGCTGCTGCTGCAGTAACACCACGCTGGAGTCTCAACGGTATGCGTTCATACATCGGTGTCACAACTAAACAATGGTACCGAGGTCGTGTTTAGTAAAGCGATCTGAATCACTGATGTGCCAGACGACCCCAGAACTGAAGAAAACGTGCACGCTCCACACAGAAAGTTCTCCTTCAAACAGCAGATGTGAGGCAGAATGAGACGTCCGCTTCATCGTGTTCACACATGTCCGAGGTTAAACCATCAGAAAGCATCCAGCAGAGATCGCTATTGCTCGTCTGGTCAAAAACAGCTTCAGCAGTGAATTAAATGAAATTGAACTTAAAGTATAATAAATAAAAATGTGGGAAACATTTCACACTGTGCAAAAGAGCAGTTTAGTCATGCAGGATGTTTTTAAACTCTGGAAAGAAAAGAAACTGTGTTTCAGAGGCGGTGATTTAAACCTTGCACTGATTTAGCCTTTTATAATGAGCGAATGAATGTGCACCAAAAGACCGCTGTTACCTCCAACACAAACATTTCTTCTTGTTGGTAACTTCTTAGCTTTTAGAGCATCAAATTCCCACTGGTCTGTGTATGTCTGATATAAAGCTTGCTTACTTGTTGTAACTTTGCTCTGCAGATCATTAAAGAAATAGAAATGTGTTGTTTGTTGAAGAAAATGTTGCTAAAACATCATTAGACCAAGGATATCTGTGAGATTCGCCCCAGTTTCAAAGATTTGTGGTGAGCCTAAATGTATTGTCATTAACCACACTTCCCAGTGGTCTCCCTGTAGGTATCGTGGGTACTATGGGTACTATGGTACTATGGTTTTATTCAACACCCATAGCAACATTTTGCGTAAAACAACCTCCGCTGTGAACGAACTGCATTCTTTCGTGAAGATTGACTATGCTCGTACTCTGTTGACGCCCTCCTCATGGGGAAGATCCCTCCGTACCTCGTATCCATGGACATGGTCTGGACTGCGCTTGCCAGACACGCATTCCAGCTACTGTTGTGACCTGGAGACATCTCAAGACTGGACAGGTCGTATCAGAGTTTAATCTATGAAATCCCGGTGCCGTGTGGTCCACCCGACTTCTCACAGTCCGGATCTGCTGGGGGTGTCCAACAGGGTTTGTAGACACAACAGATTGCATCTGATGCTGTTTTATTAATAATCAACTCTCTAGTTTATAGCAGACAACTAAAGGTTGGTTTATGCTTGACGCTTCTGCGAGGTCCGCACGGCTCCGCTCGGCGAAATTGCGTAATTTTAACAACCACGCCCCTCCACCTCGCCTCCGCACGGCCCAAAATTTCCGCAACGCGCACCTAGGAAAATTTCTAACCACGCGGACGGTCGGACATGGAAAAACATGGCGGACTGGCAAGAACTAGTATGGCAGAGGTTCGTAAATACAGACATTTGTATGATTCAGCTCTCAGAGATCACCGTGATCAACATGTTGTTAATAATTCTTGGAGAGAAATAGCTCGCACTGTCGGAAAAGTCGAGGACGCTGTTAAAAAATGCTGGAATGTCATGTAGTAAACAACATTAATTTCTACTTCTACTATGGTGTAGTGTTGGACGCATGCCGTAGAGCTCCATGCTGCCCCATTCAGTTTGGGAGAATATTGGCTCACCTCAGAGACAAGCCGCATGAACCAAAAACACTGCGAGTTGTGAAGCGCGTTCCATCCGCGAGCCGCATCACCAAGCGGAAAGTGAATGCGTCAATCATAAACCAAGCTTAATTCTTCTACACCCAGATTTCACAATTTCTTTCAGATACAAAGATTCTGATAAACATCTAGCTTACAACACACCACCTACACATCACATTCCATCACCGCATTTCCACTCTATCACATCTCATTATTCATATCTTGTCATGTATAATCATTAGTTTAGAAAAGAATAAAATTCCTTTTTAACTATATACCTGACTCTGTCTGGATTAATACGAAGTGTGTTTATGGTCCCTGAACAAGTAAAAGTAACTAGAATCTTCTGATTAAACATTCAAAGATTTCATATTTATATGGAATCATCACATCTTATTGGTCATAATTAATTTGCAGTCGTCACGCTATAAAGTGACCGCTACATCAGAGAACTGCATTTCCCCAAAATCAAAGCGTAATCACTTCAGCACCTGGGCATATTCCAGAAAGGAGCTATTTGTACTTTTTCACAACTAATGGCAAGTCTCCATTTATTGCACCAAATATTCATGAAGCCCAGCATTTACTGGAGATTAAGCTTGTCTTTAGCAATCAAAGCAAGATCATCGGCATACAACAAAATACTTAAATTTATATCTTTAATTGGTATACCCAGAATAGCAAACTTCCTTTCTTGGGCTAAATCATTAAGAGCAAACAAAGGACATTTCCCTGTTTCACCCCAAACTGGGCAGGAAACCAGCCCATCCTTAGACTGGTCACCTGCACACAAGCTAATGGTGCTTTAAATAAGGCTTTGATAGATTTATAAAAAATAATCCATCACCACCAGCAAGCAATAACTCCAGTCACAAGCTTTTTTAAAGTCAGTAAAACACACAAAGGTGCATTTGCCTTTCTGAAAAAGCTCCTAAAACAGAGGAAAGCACATAAATGAGATCAGTACGTGCTTTGATTTTCCTAAGTGGTTCTAACCACAATGGCTGCCGCGTGACAGTAACTGATCAAAACACACACCAAGGATTCTGATACTCGCCTGTGCAAAGACCTCGTTTTGACGTCCTACAGAGGTAGTCTGGATCGATGGACTCAATTTTGACATGAACTGCACATGCATGCAACCTTGACTGTTTGCAGGGAAGTGAACCAAGATGTTTGAGTATTGAGGTAATTTTTGGCTCAAGGGCAACCATCATTGTCTTGTTTTTATTCAACTGAAGGTAATGTTAATACAAGCCAGGTCTTTACATGAACGACGCTTCATTGGCTCGGACAGTTTACGCAACTTTGACTCATGCAAATGCAGCCCACAAATGATAGGATACATACGTCTGACGACGCTCCCAAGAGGGCTGATGTACAATAAAAAAAAAAAAAAGATCCTAAGACTGACCCCTGGGGGACACCATACAGCAAAGGTGAGGCTACAGGCATGTTGTTATTAAAACCCATCGGGAATGATGCATCTGTCAATGTGGAGGCAAAGCAGGGCAACTCCAGAGAGACCAAAGTCAGCACTCAGCCTCTGGAGCAACAGTTTACAGTCCACAGCTAAAACAAGAGAAGAAATGGCTAAATGCTGACGTTTGCCAACTTACACATTTCAGGAAAAACACACACAAACAGAAAATTTTACCAGATGCCACAGAGCGGCAATTAAAACAAGGATCACCACAAAGTATGTTAGCACTTAAATCATCAGTAAGCTGTAAATATGCAGACAATAAGCATGTCAAACACGTAGAAATGTGGGCAAAAAACCCTGAAAAAGCAGCAGACCATCTTTAGACATCATTGTACTTCTGAAACGCTTTCAGACAGAAAGGGTATTGTGCTGCATAACTAAAGGTGTAGAAAAGTATGCTTCAACAAAAACTATTGCAGACTCTGCTTTTGGACAGAGCTAAAAACATTCTGTTTTATATAATGGAAGTGGTTATTACTGTCTGCCCACAAAGCTGATGATGCTTTGCTACGGCAGAATTTAGCGTATTCTGGTGTTTATGTTTATTTATTTAGCAGACGCTTTTATCCAAAGCCACGTTCAATTGTTAACCTATAGGGATGTTTAGATCTGTGGGGGAAACCCGAGTACCCAGAGGAAACCTGCGCATGCATGGGGAGAAAGGCTGCAGCCGGGTTTCGAACCTGCAACCTTCTTGTAAATAACGTTTACTTCCTCACTTCCTGTTGTGTTGTTTACATGTGAGACAACTGTCATGTTGTGGTGAAGAAAACTAACCCACGACATACAGAATCAGATCGGAGACGGTTTTAAAAGGTTTAAATAAGGATTTATTGAAGGGAAACCAAGGGAGCAGCGTAACGAAGCTGAGTTCTTGTGCAGGGAGGCTGGTGCGGGGAAACTGTGGACAGATCGGAGTTAGATCCAATTTGCGGAAGGATCAGGAAATCAGACTTGTGCAGAGGACTTACGGTCTGGAGAGGTGGGAACTGGTTTGAGGGAGGAGTGGTCCGGTCTGGGTAGCAGGGACTGAGATCCAGGAGTGAGACGAGGAGGAAGCTGAGCTTGGGAAGGTCCAGGAGGGTTAGGTGGGCGGCTGGAGGTGGTTCTGGCCAGGGGAGAGGCTGAGAGACGAGCGGGGTTGGAGCTTCAGATGATGCGGGCTCCAGAGTTCTGCCAGTCGAAGATGAGTGTGGAGGTTTTGTCTGGGAACAAGAGCAGGAGGTCAAAAGGCAAAAATCCAAAAACTCATTAAATTCTTAAAACTCCAAATTACAAAAACACAATCTAACTCTCAAAAAAACTCGAATAAGATAAACTAGTGGCTGTTAGAAGGTACCCAGGTAGAGTAATCATCCAGCAAAGTGTAGGAGTCTCCCAGCTGCTTAAATACCCCTGGCCAGCTGATGAGCAGATCTGCTGCAGCTTGGTCACCTCCAGACACGCCCACCTGCAGAGGGAAACTCAAAAGACAGGGAGTGACAGCAGGGAAATACCTCAGACCGTGACAGTACCCCCCCCTCAAGGGACGCCACCCGGCGGCCGAGCAGAGGAGGAGGAGGAGGAGGAGGAGGAGGAGGAGCAGGCCAACTCGAAATCCCGGATGAGAGAGGGGTCATCGATCCATGACCGCGGGACCCACTGTCGATGTTCCGGGCCATAACCCTCCCACTCGACCAGGTACTGGAAACCCCGGCCACGAGGTCGCACATCCAGAAGGCGCTGGACACAGTAACCGAGGCCCCCGTCAGCGAGACGCACAGGAGGCGGAGGGTCGACAGGAGGGCACAGGGAACTGGAGATGACAGGCTTAAGAAGGGAGACATGAAAAACGGGGTGTATCTTCATGTGGGACGGCAGATCCAAGCGGACGGAGGACGGGTTGATGACAGCTGAAATCGTGTAGGGACCGATGAATGTGGGGGAAAGTTTCTTGCAGTGGTCCTTCAATCTGATGTCCCTGGTGGAGAGCCAGACGCGCTGTCCAGGCGCATAGTCTGGGGCAGGACGCCGGTGCCGGTCGGCCAGACGCCGGTTGCGTTCTGCAGTCCTCTGTAGGGCCTGTTGCGTGGCCGCCCAAACCCGCCGGGCCCCCTTCAGGAACTGAGGAACGGAGGAAACTGTGGAGGGAAATTCAGAAGGGAACAAACTGGGTTGAATACCTGTCGAGGCCTCGAAGGGGGATAGTCCAGTGGCGGAGGAGACATGGGCGTTATGGGCGTACTCGATCCAAGGAAGGTGGGTACTCCAACTGGAAGGGCTAGAAGAACACAGACAGCGGAGCATGGCTTCTACCTCCTGATTTAGCCTCTCGCATTGGCCATTTGACTGCGGATGAAAACCAGATGTTAGCGCCACCTTAGCTCCTAAGCAGGTGGCGAAGTCCCTCCACACCCTTGAGATAAACTGAGGGCCGCGGTCAGAAAGTATCTCTGCAGGGATGCCATGGAGCCTAAAAACATGCTTAACAAGCAGAGTGGCGGTGTCAGCAGCAGAAGGTAGAGCCTTTAGCGGCACTAGGTGGCAAGCCTTGGAAAAACGATCGATAATGGTCAAAATAACAGTAAAGCCTCGAGAAGGGGGAAGACCGGTGACAAAGTCTAGTGCAATGTGGGACCAGGGCCTGGAGGGAATGGGTAGCGGATTTAATAGTCCAAAAGGGGGTTGGTTACTTCCCTTATTGCGGGCACAGGTTTGGCAGGCGGAAACGTACTCCTTGACATCCTTAAACATAGTGGGCCACCAGAAAGTCCTCCGGATTAAGGCTACGGTACGACTGACACCAGGGTGGGCAGAGAACTTGGCGGTGTGGCCCCAGGTAATCACCTTATGCCTGACGGAAGGAGGAACAAACAGGGTGCGGTTGGGTACCTGATTGGGACAGGGGTAGTTCCTTTGAGCCTCGAGCACCTGATCCCATATCTCCCAGGTAACGGCTCCCAGGACACAATCGGGGGGTATGATGGTAGTGGGCTCGGGATCCGAATTCACCGAGAACTGTCGTGAGAGGGCGTCGGGCTTGACGTTCTTGTTGCCAGGTCTATAAGAAATGATAAAGTGAAAACGAGAGAAGAACAAGGCCCACCTGGACTGACGTGGGTTGAGTCTCTTAGCTTCCTTGAGGTAGGAGAGATTTTTGTGATCCGTCCATATCACAATGGGGTGCTCAGCTCCCTCCAGCCAGTGCCTCCATTCCTCCAAGGCGAGTTTTACGGCCAGGAGCTCACGATCTCCCACATCGTAGTTCCTCTCTGCGGGTGAGAGGCGCCGCGAGAAGAAGGCGCAGGGATGGAGGCGGTGATCTGTGGGGGAGGTTTGAGATAGAACAGCCCCGACTCCCGTATCCGAGGCGTCAACCTCGAGTGTGAACTGCTTTGCAGGGTCTGGACGGGTGAGAATAGGTGCCTGAATGAATCTCTCCTTTAATTCACAAAAACTTCTGGAGGCTTCAGCGTTCCAAAAGAAAGGCCTCTTTACCGAGGTCAGTTGTGTCAAAGGGGCGGCTATCTGGCTGTACCCCTTAATAAACCGACGATAAAAATTAGCGAAACCCAAAAATCTCTGCAGCTGTTTGCGTGTGGAAGGAGTGGGCCAGTCCTTTACTGCCTGTACCTTTTCGGGGTCGGGTCCCAGCCTTCCACTCTCCAGTACGAAACCTAGGAACTTAACAGATGGGACATGGAATTCGCATTTCTCCGCCTTAACGTAGAGCCGATTTTCGAGCAGGCGTTGGAGAATGGCACGGACATGACTAGTGTGTTCCTCGGGGGTCCTCGAAAAAAATCAAAATGTCGTCAAGATATACCGTGACGAATTTGTTCAGGTAGTCGCTCAAAACTGTGTTTACCAGGTTCTGAAAAACGGCGGGTGCGTTCGTGAGGCCAAAAGGCATGACTAAATACTCAAAATGTCCTATTGGTGTTTTGAAAGCCGTCTTCCACTCATCTCCCTCTCTGATGCGAACCAGATGGTAAGCATTTCTGAGATCTAACTTGGTGAATATGGTAGCGTCTTGTATGGGTTCAAATGTGGATGACAGTAAGGGTAGTGGATACTTGTTTCTAATGGTGATTTGGTTTAAGCCACGGTAGTCTATGCAAGGTCTCAGGGTGCCGTCCTTCTTGGAGACGAAGAAGAAGCCGGCACCCAGAGGAGAGGTGGAAGGCCGAATTAAGCCGGATGCCAGGGACTCGGAGATGTACTGTTCCATACTTTCCCGTTCAGGTTTGGAGATGCTGTAGAGACGGCTAGAGGGAAGAGGTGCTGCGGGGAGAAGATCTATGGCACAATCATAAGGGCGGTGAGGCGGTAGGGAGGATGCTTTGTGTTTAGAAAATACCTGCTGGAGGTCATGATATTCAGGAGGAACCCCGGTGAGGTCGGGGGGTGTGATTTTCAGGGCTCGAGGCTCGGAACTAGGTCGGGCAGGTCCCAGACAGGTTGAATGACACTTGTTGCTCCACATCTCCACCTGGTTTGTGACCCAGTTAATGCGGGGGTTATGGTTCCTTAGCCAGGGATGACCCAGAACCACAGGAGACTGGGGGGATGGAAACACAAAAAAGGCGAGTTCCTCGCTGTGGTTACCTGATGTCATAAGGCGAATGGGTGTCGTCTTGTGGGTGATCGAAGTGAGGGAGCCCCCATCCAAGGAGGACACCCGGCAGGGTGTTTGTAGAGGAAGGGTGGTGACCCGGAGTTGCTCCACTAGCTGTTGGTCAAGGAGATTTAGTTCGCAACCTGAGTCAATTAATGCCAGAGAGGGAAGAGTTATTTGATTATGTGACAAGGAACAGTCCAATACACACCGAGAGTTTAAGTCTGACCGAGAGCCACCCACCAGTACTCTCGGGGCTACTGATGGGTCCTGTAGTTTTAACTGCTTGGGGCAGTTGGCCACAAAATGCCCAGGCATGCCGCAATACAAACACGCCCCTGAACTCATGCGCTTGTTTCTCTCCTCTTGGGTTAATCTAGCTCGGCCAATCTGCATGGGCTCACTGGGGGGCGGAGCTGGAGCTGCTGGATTCACATCTTGCGGGCAGTTAAGACGAGATGGTAATGGAAAGTTGTTACCTTTTTGGCGTGCCTTATGTCTCTTTTCCATCCGACTGCACAGTGCGATGAGACTCTCGAGATCAGGTGGTTCTTGGCAGAACGCGAGTTGATCCTGAAGCTGCTCGTTTAGAGCCTGGGTGAACGCCCCTTTAAGCGAGGCTTCATCGAGGGTGGAGGTGGCGGCCAGGGTTCGAAACTCTATGGAAAATTCAGCGATTGAGAGCCTCCCCTGACGTAAACTCCAAATCTGTCTGGCCACATCGGCCGCTGACTCAGGCTTGTCAAAAGTCATTTTAAAATCTGTCAGAAACTCGTCTAACGAGTTCTTGAGGAAGCTCGGGTTTCGGCTCTTTGCCTCCGCCCACCGGAGTGCCTTGCCGCGTAGAAGACCGATGATGTAGGAGATCTTAATTTCATCGGTGTAAAAGGACTCCGGTGATCTTTGGAAAGCCAGCTGGCACTGGAGGAGAAAACCTCGACAAACCTCCCGATTGCCATCGAAAATCTCCGGTGGAGGAGAGGTGGCGACCCGGAAACAGGGTAGATCGGATGGTGCAGGGAGAACGGGTCCGGGCCGACTTGGAGCGGGGAATGAGGCTTGCTCCGGAGAGGTGAGTGGGTGGCTTAACTCCTTTATCATAGTTCCTAATTCAAACAAAGTCTGGTTAGTGTGGGAGAGTTGATCGGACAAAGAATGGAGCGAATTACTGTGCTGAGCCAGGGTGGCGGAAACGGAGGGAACTGATTCTGTATTGAGGTTAGAGGAATGGCTGGATGATTCTGTCATGTTGTGGTGAAGAAAACTAACCCACGACATACAGAATCAGATCGGAGACGGTTTTAAAAGGTTTAAATAAGGATTTATTGAAGGGAAACCAAGGGAGCAGCGTAACGAAGCTGAGTTCTTGTGCAGGGAGGCTGGTGCGGGGAAACTGTGGACAGATCGGAGTTAGATCCAATTTGCGGAAGGATCAGGAAATCAGACTTGTGCAGAGGACTTACGGTCTGGAGAGGTGGGAACTGGTTTGAGGGAGGAGTGGTCCGGTCTGGGTAGCAGGGACTGAGATCCAGGAGTGAGACGAGGAGGAAGCTGAGCTTGGGAAGGTCCAGGAGGGTTAGGTGGGCGGCTGGAGGTGGTTCTGGCCAGGGGAGAGGCTGAGAGACGAGCGGGGTTGGAGCTTCAGATGATGCGGGCTCCAGAGTTCTGCCAGTCGAAGATGAGTGTGGAGGTTTTGTCTGGGAACAAGAGCAGGAGGTCAAAAGGCAAAAATCCAAAAACTCATTAAATTCTTAAAACTCCAAATTACAAAAACACAATCTAACTCTCAAAAAACTCGAATAAGATAAACTAGTGGCTGTTAGAAGGTACCCAGGTAGAGTAATCATCCAGCAAAGTGTAGGAGTCTCCCAGCTGCTTAAATACCCCTGGCCAGCTGATGAGCAGATCTGCTGCAGCTTGGTCACCTCCAGACACGCCCACCTGCAGAGGGAAACTCAAAAGACAGGGAGTGACAGCAGGGAAATACCTCAGACCGTGACAACAACATAGCGATCAAAACAGTAAAACGGACAGAAGCTCAGCTCAGCCAAGAGTTTTAAAATGAGATGATTGAGATGGAACAAGTCACTTTGAGGACATTTATATCAGGCTCCTGCAAAAACATAATGTGTTGTGGAATCAACCAACTTAGCTTGCACTTTTGGGGGTGCAGGTGGTTGCTTTGCTGCCAGAAGGTCATGGATTCAACACCCAGCTGCTGCCTTTCTGCACAGAGTCAACGTGTTGTCCCCGTGCACGAGGGGGTTTTCTGCAGGATTCTAAACTGCCACTAGACTGACGTCAATCGTGTTCATCTTCACGTTACAAGCCAAAGTTTGGACACACTCCTTCAAACTGAACGGTGAAGGTGTGGCGGCACCAGCAGCAAACTCAAAGCAATTACCAGGGCAGCGTTAAGTATGTCATCTCCGTTCCTCTCTCCTTTCTCATCGCCCCTCTCAGCGTGAAGCTCTTTGTTACACTGAACACACGCAGTGCCAGGGACCTGCCAGCTCGCTTGAAACCCTCCATGTCCAATTTCAATTCTCCAGCTCCTTCCACCATTCCCCTTATCTAATTAAATCTGCACCCGGTGGGTCCTGAGCACTGGAAACAACATTGCGGGGTCCCGGGACAAGCCAAACAAACGGAGACCCCAGCATGCCAAGCAGGCTCTCCATGCGGCCTTTTAGAGAAAACCCTGAAGCGTGTGTGCGTGTGTTTGGGGTGTGTGTGTAAAGAAAGATGCAATAAAGGACAAAGGTTGAAGTGGGTTTTGAAGAACAGAGATGTGATAATGCACGGAGCTAGTGGAGTCCGAAGTGGCAGACAGATGTGAAGGAAAACTCTGCTGGTGAACTTGTGCAGATTGTGGTTGGAGGTTGTTTTTGATTTTGCAGTTGCTTTAACGGAAACTGTGTTTTACATTGTTAGTTCAAACTGAAAGTGTCATGTGTTCACTCGCTGAGCAAAATGTCTACTAAAGTATTTATTGTATGCTGTTCTGTTGCTGTTTAACCATTGCAATTCAGGTCATCCATCTGGTTAGTCCACCTATCTTCTCATCTCATATGTTCTAACAGAGAAGCTACATCCCAGCGTGCAGCAGCTGTGAGCCTGAGGGCCGAAGGAGGCGGGTGGCCTTCACTCTTTCCTTGGGGAGGAACGAGTTAAGAGACACCTGGATCTGTGGGACAATGGCTGTGTTTTAAAATTATTGCTGAAAATGCCGAGGAAAAATGCTCAAATGATGTCTTTTATGAAGGAAAAGTACCTAAAAAAGTATCATACAAGGAAACATAGCTGTAGTTATGAAACAGACGTGTGTAACTCCTCACCTGGCTTCATGTTCTGTATCAAGATGAATTAGATGAAGTAGAGATCCATTTTCTTACACTTTGTTTCTTTAATGAAAACACATCTCACCAGCGAAGGATCGTCCTGGAACACCTGAGATGATCCATGATCTGTGTTGCTGTCTGTAGCGTTAGCACTATCGCCCTCTACTGGTGAAAGACTACACTTCCATGTACTTTGGGACAGAAACTGTTGTAATAGTACAGATATTCATTTCGCTCTCTCTCACGCACGCACACACACACTCACACACACACACACACACACACACACGCACACACACACACACACACACACACACACGCACGCACGCACACACACACACACACACACACACACAGAGAGAGAGAGAGAGAGAGAGAGAGAGAGAGAGAGAGAGAGAGAGAGAGAGAGAGAGAGAGAGAGAGAGAGAGAGAGAGAGAGAGAGAGAGAGAGAGAGAGAATGGGAGGGGGACCAGATCAATCCCCAACTGCCCAATTAGAGCTGACAGTAGGATTAAGGAAGGCTGACTCCCCGGGTCACATGACCTCTGTTGTCTGATACAGTTTTCTCTGGAGGCACACACAGAACTGATAGCATCCAGGGGTGTGTGTGTGTGTGTGTGTGTGTGTGTGTGTGTGTGTGTGTGCGCGCGCGTGTGTGTGTGTGTGTGTGTGTGTGTGTGTGCGTGTGTGTGTGCGTGTGTGTGTGTGTGTGTGTGTGTGTGTGTGTGTGTGTGTGTGTGTGTGTGTGTGTGTGTGTGTGTGTACATGGGTGGATTCGATAACCATACAATTACAGTCAGTCAGTAACTTTGTGTCATCTAGAATTAAATGATATATACGTCGTTTTTTTGTCCAATACCTACATGTTTAAAGCTTTTCACATTTTAAACAGAAAAATATGTTTTACAAACGTTGTTTTTAATACAATTTGGGGAGTTGTCAGAAAACACGTTTGTCTGTTTCATAAAGTGTGTCTGTTAAAAGTTTCAAACCATTTCAAGTGAAGAGAGTTTCAAGTTGTTTCATTTCAGAAAACGTCCCAAACTGTTGAGGAAATGTGGTTTATAGGAAATGTGCTGGTGATTATACCTGCAGGCTGCAGCCTCGCTGAACCACAGCTGTGTCCAAGTCGCATTAGTAACACACTATTCATGTTTCATTTCCACGCTGGTCAGTTACTCAATCCCTAAAACCTGGTCAACCAGAGCGGCCTCGCTGAACTTCCTGTTTCTGAGCTTCTTCAGCGAGCATGCACTCATGGCCCAAAGCCAGGGAGTTTGTTTTCCACAACTGGAGGAGCAGAGGGAAGGAAAGAGTGGAGGTGGTAGCTCAGGACATAAAACATTTCCCTCAGAAGAAACTGTTGCTCTGCAGCTATCAGTGAAATCCTCGACGTGAGGCGGAAGAACTTCCTGTTGATTTTATTAATAAGATTGTTTCTTTTCGGGGAAAAGAGTTTAGCAGCCCACTGTTGGAAAAACAAGGAAGCCTTTTTTGTATAGTTTCATGAAAATGCATCTGAAATGTTCAGAAATGAGCATTTTTTATCAGAAACATGGCTTCAGTCTCTCCCAAAGTCATCTCAGCTGCTTTTGCTTCTCACGTGTGGCTCAGGGAAGTTAAACTGAGACGTGTTTGAGATGCTAGCGATGCCTCTGTGACTGATTAGTGAAGAAGTTTGTCACGCAGATTGCTTTAATATTTCAGCTGCAAGCAGACAAAGACCTCTCGCTCACATGAGAAGGTGAGAGAGCTCAGAAGACATGCGAGACTTTCTGAAGGTTTTGTAAAGTTTCTCACCTTCTTTAACACCCAGATGAAATGTAGCTGAATCTGTTGTCACTCACAAAATTGCATGTTAATGGTTGGCGGTGCAGATTTGAGTTCCTAAAGCTACTTATGTTTGAACTGAACTGAAATAAAAACCTAGAAAATCAAATAACTATGAATGTTTAAATTAACAGTTTAACATTAGGATTTATAATTACCATATTATTATTATTATTATTATTATTATTATTATTATTACTATTATTAGCAACTCATTCACTGCCTGCCATTTCCTGATCGGTAAAGCCCTTCGCTGCCAGCGTTTCTCACCGTTTTTACGTTTTTTTTAAGAGTCACAGAACATTGTGCGCTAGCATGATGTCGACACCAAAACAACCAAAACAAAGCGGAGTCTCACCTCTTACATCAGGAAGAATCTGCGGGTTTCAAGCGTTATCCGTTCTGTCATAATCTGTTGTTGAATTGTGATCGGCAGAAGCTTTTCCGGTTTGCACCTCACTTTTTTACAGCATCGGCCCAAAACGATCTCCTAACACATGGATTTTCTGCTTCCTGATGACGTGACGTATGACGTATGCGGATGGAGATGGGCTTTAGAGCTGAGATGTTTGTTCTCACGGTGTGGGGGCTCGTTCCGATGCCAACACAGTAAAAAAAAAGTCACAGAACGTTAATAATAAACGTTAATAATTGTGAACGGTTGGATTTTAAATAACGACTTTAGTCATCAATGGCAGTGAATAAGTTAATCCATACATCCATTTTCATCCTCTTATCTGGAGTCCGGTCACGGGGGCAGCAAACTAAGCAGATTGACCCAGACTTCCCTCTCCCCAGCCACTTGGTCCAGTTCCTGCGGGGGAATCCCAAGGCGTTCCTTGTCCATCTGAGAGGCAAAGTCCCTCCAACGTGTCCTGGATCTTCCTTTGGGACTCCTCCCGATTGAACGTGCCCAGAAAACCTCACCAGGGAGCCGTCCTGGAGGCATCCTAACCAGATGCCCGAGCCTCCTCAACTGGCTCCTCTCGATGTGGAGGACCAGCGGGTCTACTCCGAGCTCCTCGTGGATGATCGAACTTCTCACCCTATCTCTGCCGAAAAAATTAATTTCGGCCGCTTGGTTCCGTGATCTCGTTCTTTCGGTCACTACCCAAAGATCGTGATCATAGGTGAGGGTAGGAACGTAGATCGCCCAGTAAATCGAGACCTTTGTCTTCTGGCTCAGATCTCTCTTCACCATGACAGACCGGTACAACGCCCGCATCACTGCAGACGCAGCACCAATCCATCAGTCAATCTCATGCTCCATCTTTCTCTCACTCATGAACAAGACCCTAAAATAATGTGTGTGGGTGACAATCAGAATCAAAGAATCAAGATTATTTTCACTGGTTAACAAGCTACACCTGTAACAGAGCTAAAGGGGCTGAGGTACACACAGTAGATGTCAGTGTGCCAAAACACTCACGTCAACCTAAGCTGCAACAGAAATAAGGATTTGTTTTAGAATCCATTTTATTAAGATCAGTGTACACACACACACACACACACACACACACACACACACACACACACACACACACACCCCTCAGATTATTACTCACACCTGTTCATCACTGTAACCAGTCATCAGCGCTCCTGGTTCCTCTGTCTCCTCACCTCCTCGGCCTTTTTTAAACCTCCACTTGTTGTGTTTGTACTTTCACGTGTTTGCCTCCTGTTCCTGCTCCAGATCTAAGCTTAAAATAAAGAATTTGCTTTTTGAAACCTATGGCTGCTTCTTGGATTACCACCTCACTGCTTTTGGGTCCTACCCAAACTACCACCTTTGTGACAGTCAGATGGTAACAGTTGCACCAAAGCTCAGATTTATCAAACACTTTTTGAAGAAAAACACTGACATTGAAGGCTGACAACAGAACTGGTCTTTTACAAGTTAAATGAACATCAGATAAACATTAATCTTGGCTGCTGGACTCATTTAGATGATGCATCAGAACCAGGCTGCATGGAGGTGAAGCTGGTAGTGCTGTAGCTTCGCAGAGAGAAGGTTGCAGGTATGAAGCCTGGCTCTGGTCCTTCTGCATGTTCTCGTGCATGCAAGGTTTCTCCAGTTACTCTGATTTCCTCCCACAGACCAAAAACATGTACATCAGATTAAATAGAGATTCTAAATCAGGCATACCAGATTACAGCCCGGGGGCCAGTTGCAGCTCTCGGAGTGATTTGGTGTGGCCCCAATCACGTTTCTAGAGCGGTGTAATTTTGTTGATGTAGAATGAAGCTTTAACATTTTCATTTTTAGATTTTTACCCAAACGTCATCAAGTGTGTAAATGGCCTCCAGAGAGGGGCACGAGGCTAGCGGGGACAGGCGCAGGGGTGATTATTTTCCTTTTCACAGATCAACACCTTTTCTTTTCTTTTGTGACAGAACCACCATCGCCAGGTGGAGCAGAGGCACTTTTGACTGAGCCTAAAGTGTTAACCCATCAGATGTTAACCATGTCTGTACAGTCAACAGCGTGTTCACTCTTGGAGACATCTGTGTATTGAGTCTCAATCAAAATATCTTTGGTATTTCTTTTTCAATAAAACTATCAAAACCTTTTGCTTAAGACCAGAACAGAACAGCTTACTTGTTGCTAAAGCAGAAAATCATCGCTGCAGCAAAGTTGCTGATAAGTCATCCAAATGAAATTGTGAAAAATAAAATAAAACCCCATTTAAGTCTATAGTTACAGTACAACATACCCATCAATCAAGCTAATAAAAGACTTGAACTCAGACCTTTACAAAGGTGCAAAAAAAAAAAAAGATGAACATGTTATGTGAGGTGTAATTAAAACTGCAGCCCTCCTTGTGGTGGCTGAAGGGTATTGCAACCTAAGTCAACAGTACTTTTACTAAACAGCAAAAATGATGTTTAAGATGCTTTGTAATAGTCTGAGGATCCAATACATGATTTTTTTTTACCGCGCCTGCAGACCTGGAGAGTGTAGGTGTGAGAGACACTAACACGCACGCCTGTGCTGGGTCCTCCGGCTGTTTGCTTCTGGCTGGAATAGACCGGGGAATTGTAGTTTTCAGGGTATCATTTATCTTGCTTTAGCTCATCACAGAAGGCCCGGACTCTGTGCAAGGCTTGGACTGAAATGGGACTGCTTTACGTGTGTTTACGATGGAATATGAGCCCATGAGAACATGCCAACAGCATGTTGAACTGAATGCTTACAGTTTTGATCAGATCTATCGGGTATTGTATTACTGGCATCTGCTTTGGGAGTTTTAATACCCCAACTCTCCTCAACTTTAAAGTTTCCTTTTACCTCGTCCTTGAAGCCGCCCAGAGCTCGCTGAAGCTGACATGACACTGCAGGAATAAAACAGCTCAATGTTATAATGGAGTAAATGAGATGGGACTGCTGGGATTAAACGTGACCACGCTGTGACCCTTTCTAGTTTCTTTTTTTACTTCTAACAACATTTTCATTGACATGTCAGAGTCGTAAGTGGAGCTGAACGAGTCCTACTAAGTCCTGTCAGCCATGTTCGGTCTGCATTAATGAAGGCTTAATGTAAATACAAACATCCTCGTTCCAACTGGACGCAAACTCAGTTCCTTCTCACAACTTTTGATTTTTCAGATTGAACTTGAGGGTCTGGATGTTAGATAAAAGAACTGGGGCAGGTTGAGATACACACACATTCTCTGTTTGAACAAACAGCTGCACCTCTGAACAACATCCACTAAAACGTTTCAAACTCTGCTGTCGAGTTCAACCTGAAGAAAAAACAAACCAGTTTCCCTGCATCAAAGCCATTTGGGTGCAATTTCAAGCCATTAAAACTTCATTTTCATAAGCAGCGGAGGTCATCTCAGGGGTGTCTGAACATTTCTCCAAGAGTTGGCTGCAAAGCAGAGTTTGGTCTGGCAAGAAATAATGAAGACTGGAAGTCTGGTTAGAGTTCGAATCAACGGTTATTTTTTTAATGCCCATTTTTATTTGGGAATATAATAAAGATGGGCAGTTAAGGTTAAAGTGACAAGAACAGGTTATTCTTGAAGCACAATCTGTTTTTTTCATTGCGTAAAATTCCTTTTCTGGTCAGACAAGCATGACTTAAGAAAACATAAATCATGAGATCACAGTTTGGATGAAAAAGACTCTTTTATTAGAATCATGTTGGTCTTTTGGTCTGGGTTTCAATTCAGTTCAGTTTATTTATATAACACCAAACTCTGAAGGACCTTCACACAGTCAACCACCCAACACAGGTCAGGTCATTAGGCCAATCAGTAACAAGTTTCCTATATAAGGAACCCAGCAGGTTGCATCAAGTCACTGACTAGTGTCAGAGTCTTTACAGCAATCCTCATACTAAGCAAGCATGCAGCGACAGTGAAGAGGAAAACTCCCTTTTAACAGGAAGAAGAGTTTTTTTGTCTGTGAAAACTTTATAATTATTTAGATTCTGCATCATCATCAGTTTGCAGAAACAAGATTAGTATTAAATGCTAAATGTTTGCTCCAAAATAGAAAACTGCTGCTCCTAAACATCTGGCATGTTCTCATGCCAGATGTTGGAAAGGATGCTCTTATGAACCTTTACAGTGCTGTCACTCTATCGTTCAAATGCCTGCAGCACTTCCTGTTGGACTTTATTTCTTTTCCTGCCAGAATTACTCTGTAATGTGTAACAAAAGGCAGCGTGAAGGTTTCTGTTGGCATGAACCACCCGGAGAGTGTGTAATGGGTCTTACTGAGAGTCGCTGTTCATCAGAACTTATTTTTCCAAACTGAGGCCATTCAAAGGTCTGTCTAAAACAGGTAAGGCACTAAATATCCATAAAACCTTACGACAGCAGTAGCTCAGGAGGTAGAGCGGGTTGTCTAGTAAATGGAAAGTTGTAGGTTTGATCCCGGCAGTGACCAGAGAGTGTTGTCGTTGTGCCCTTGGGCAAGACACTTAACCCGCCTTGCCTGCTGGTGGTGGTCGGAGGAACCTGGCGCGTGTTCAGCAGCCTCGCCTCTGTCAGTGCGGCCCAGGGCAGCTGTAGCTACATCGTAGCTCATCACCACCAGCGTGTGAATGTGTGGATGACTATGTTGTGATGCGCCTTGGGGGGTTGTAGAGCCCTAAGAAGGTGCTATACAAATACAGGCCATTTACCATTTACAGGCCAAATAAAGGACTTCAGTACCTCCATCTGCTCTTGACTCAGAAACACCCAAGTCTAAATAGTCCAAAGTTGATATCAAGATTGACCGGCAGAGAAAAACCATTTAGTTTCTGCTCCAGTGTATCTACACTCCTGTGAGCTGGTAGTAATGGTTCACACCCTCTTCTTCATTATTTGCATGTGATCTAATTCTACTTGGATCAGTTTAAACGTTCTCACCAATCCCTTGGATCCTCAAAAAATAACTGACGAAATCTCCTAAAATGCACAAAGATCAGCTTTCCATCAAGCCGTCTGCTGCAAAACTGAAGTGCAGCACACCGATGTGACTGATCTTTACCTGAATGTGACTGATGACCTAAGAGCAAGGCAGCGCTCCAACTGTGAGAAACATCTAGAAGCAAACTGACCCTGGTTTCCGGAAACATGTCCATTTACCACTCAGCACTTCCCTACCAGTTGTCAACATGGAATTGTTGGGTTTAGAGTGTTGAGGTCTAGAAGATCATCCATCTGTCCACCACTGTCAGTCTGGACTTCGGGACCTGGTGGAAGGCAGGCAGACACTTTCACGGCTCCCTCGCAGAATGTGGCCAAGTTTTTTCAAGTTCAATCAACCATCAAAAGTGGCTAAGGCCATGCCAATGCAACGGCAAAACAAGAGAACGAGCCCAAAGCCACTGCAACCACCCGGAAAACTTGGCACGTATAAACACAGAGCGAGCCTCAACAGTGGGGCTCGGCTGCAGATCCCGTCCCGATCTGGGATTATTTAAAGCTTTTCACAGCACACGAGGCGTCTGATGTAAGTGGGAGTGATGGGCTGCTGTCACCTTATTACATGTAGGATTCTAAAACGTCACTAAAACGTTTTTGAAGTTTGTGAGATTATTCTTCTCTCACCTGCACCAATTGAAAAACGTGCAGATATTTTGGCCAAACTTCTTATGATGCAGGTAAAAAGTTTATGTTTTCCGTGTGTTTAGACTGTGTGGAGGTAAAACATACATCTAGAGTCCTGAACAGTGTCCTGCATGCACCAGTTACACACTTTCAACACATCTATAGCAAACCCTGTGACCCCATCTGTGTGAAAGCTCCATCTATCAGTGTGGCAATAAAGTCACAGAACGATCTGCAGAGGGGGAAGCTAAATCTAAACACGATGAAAGAAAGATAAAGTGCAGAAATGATTAAAACTAAAACGTCCTTTCATTCATTTCACTCCTTTGTCCTCTTGTAACTTCTTATTTATAGCTGCATTAAAGCCAGATGAAGCTCTGCTTCTGGGGTCTCCACCTTCAGACCAATAAAATACATACAGCTGCCCTTAAAGGAAGGCAGAAAACTCTTTACATAAAAAAATAGACTCAGAGAAATAAAATGCTAAGCTGAAATTAAAATAGGTCCATTAGTGATGGGATATATTGAAAATCAGGTATTTTATTCAGACGCCAGTGCAGGACTAAAAACATTTACGTGTTTTTTCTTTACATTAAAATCAGGTCATGGTGTTAAGGACACACTAATAATAATAATAATAATAATAATAATAATAATAATAATAATAATAATAATAATGATAATGATAATGATAATAATAATAATAATAATAATAATAATAATAATAATAATAATAATAATAATAATAATTATTATTATTATTATTATTATTATTATTATTATTATTATTATTATTATTATTATTATTATTATTATGTTGTTGTTGTTGTTGATAGAAAACCGAACTTTGCCGTGTGTAAACAACATCCTGGCGTCGTCAAGCAGTGACCCGCCTGGGCACTCCCCTTTCTGGAAGAGACAAGACTCAAATACCACCTCCACAAAAACCACCGGCGTTGTGTTCTGACCACTAGGGGCCAGAATAAGCTCTAGTGCTGAGTGATAAGAGAAGAAGAATATGAACAAGATGGATGCTGGATTGTTGCGTGTGACTCTCTCTTGTAATAAAGTTCTCGTTATAAAGTGAACTGCCTGCTCCTTCCACTACAAAACAAGACAACGAGTAACACTGTTAACAAGTATCACATGAACTGGGCTGCGGCGATATTGTCAAACATTTATCTTGCTTTTAAATATGTGGGTCACTCGTTTAACCAACACATCTGCAGCGGTCTCTAGTAGGAATGATCGCCTTGTAAGTTGTACTCTGGGGAAACAAAGCTCTGGTGCACCAATCTCAGACAGTAGAAGTGAGCCACATCACAGCTGAGCTTCAGATGACAGGATTCATAGTCTAACTTCCTGATATGTGGACATCTCCCCTCTGATTGGCTAACAGCAACACGACTCTACCACTGACTGTTTGCTCTTCAACGTTGATGTTTTATCTCCACCAATAACACAAGTCTGGAGGAGTTATTCCATTTTTGGTTCTTTTTTTTAAACTCAGATGAGGTTTTTCTTTACCTTGCTGATGTTTCGTTTGCGGCTGCAAACATCTTCAGGAGGTATGCTGTGGTGGAGTTGCTAATGCTAACACTTAGCTTCTATTAGCTGAGATGTTCTCTGCTGTTTCCTGGACGCTAAACCGACAACAGCCTTCCCTGCCGTGAGTCCAGATGGGTGAGTCCATGAATGTTAGTGACAGTGTGATATAGATCTGTCAGGCTTTTCTAATTGTGGAGTTTCACTATCTGTTTTCTATTAGAAGCTAATGCAGCAGATAGGTGTAGGAGACTATTTTCATGTTCAGCCTGCATGAAACACTCAGAGTGACCTGTTAGAACCAGAAATAATCATTAAAACATGTTTTTCAGTGATCAACACCTTTAACCCTTTATTTAGTTTATGTGTGCATTGCTAGAGGTTAGCTGGATTAATGCCAACACAAACAGGCACATGTGGCACATGTCTAACACATGTAAACTAGGACAAAGGCTCCTGTTCTGGTTAAAGAATTAGCTTGGTTATTGCTGTAGCTGGAGGAGATTCTCATGTACGTATGAAGCTACCAGTGTCCGTTTACACCTGTATGCTTTTTATATGTAGTAGTAGTAGAATATTTATTGCAAACATGTGCTTACACCTTCATTACAATTCATCCTTGCAGCCATGTGTTTGAAATGGAGTAGGCAGAAGTAAACGCTTATTTAGCCCCACCCTAGGGATTAATTGCTGAGTTTTGACTGAGAACAGTTGAACTACTAAACTGTCTTTATTGGAAAAGAGGACCCTGAAAATGTTTCACAATAAAAGCATGTAATCACAGAAGGGAAACAGATGGCTTTTCTCTGACTCTGTATCTTTGCAGATGATATGATGTTAACTCACTCCTCACAGCTTCTTGTGAATTTCTACTGAGCCACAATAGAAAGCATCCTCTGTCTGAGTTTGGCAGTTTGGTACGGGAGCTGCTCAGCCCCAGATAGGAAACGCTTGGCCTGGGTGCTGAGGACAGCTCAGGGGATTGTGGGAAGTTCACTCCCACATCTGGACTCGGTACACATGGGACAGATCCAGAAAAAAGCCAGACGTATCGCTGCAGACTCCGCCCACCCAGACAACGGATTGTTTGTGTTGTTTCCTTTTGGGAACAGATAAACAAGCACTCCCAGAACAAGGCCCAGCTTCTTCCCAGAGCTGTGAAACACTTCTAAATCATGTTCTTGTAGTTTTCTATATGTGACTTTTTAATAGTAATTTACATTTACACTGAGTGTGGATTGAATGTGGTCTGGTTTCTGTACTGCATTTGCAAAGACCAGGAATAATTGAGTCCAATCCACAGGCCTGAAGTCCTCATTGAGTACTCTCCGATGGTCCCTGTGGTCCACGCTCCGCTTCGGCTGTTTCCAGTGGCTCCGTTTAAAAGATCCAGCCATTGCTGTAGTCTCCTGTTGGGCTTGCTCCAGCCATGCCGCCTACCAACAGGCCCCAGCTTGTTGCCCGGTCCTGTGAACCCTGCCGTGAGGTCTTTGAGGTGTCAACTTCCATCTGAGGAGCTCCAGCATCCTGAGTTTTCCTGGCCTGCACCTTTTCCTGCTTTGGGTGTCAGGAGCTGCTCTTAAGGTCTGCTCCGTCTCCCTCTGACATGTTGTCCTGTCTCCCCTCGTTAAATGTTTACTGAACTCACCTGCCCCTTGTTATCCTACCTGATCACCCTCATGTATGTAAACCCTCTGTTTGTGCTTGCCTTTGTCAGATCCTCGTCTTGTCTACCTGTTGTATCATCCTACCTTCCACCCTTCATATTGAACAACTCTTTCTAGCCGGCCAATCTGCCTCTTCTTCCTGCTCACCTGCGTTTGGGTCCTGTTGCAACCACCACCCTTTCAGCGTGTGCCAGTGAGGGGTATCGGGTATAGTCCAAAATAATCTGTGTTACATTTATCTTTAAAGGTGTGGTTGACTGAAAAAACATGTTTTAATGATAATTTCTGATCCCCACGGGCCATTCCGAGTGTTTCATGCAGGCTGAACATGAAAATAGTCTCCTACACCTACCTCCTGCAGTAGCTTCTGGCAGAAAACAGACAGTGAAACTCTAGGATTAGAAAATCCTGACAGATCTACGTCACACTGTCACTAACATTCATGGACTCACCCATCTGGACTCACGATGGGGAAAGCTGTTGTTGGTTTAGCCTCCAGGAAACAGCAGAGAACTTCTCAGCTAATTTAAGCTGACCGTTAGCATTAGCAACTTCACCTCACGGCAGAAGTCCTCCAGGCTTGCGTAGTTTGTGGAGATCCATGTTGCACGTCAGTAGTAGAGTCGCACTGCCAAGGGTTACTAGGAGTTCACTACAATTAAACATTTTTGTCCATTTTTTTTGTTTTTTAATGTCACAATCCTTTAACTAGGCTGGCAGTAAAGCAGGGTGGGATTAGACAGTAACAGTGAAACTCCTCTACAATTTAGACGCGGATGCTCCGACTGCTGCCTGAGGACTGGGCCACCTATGAGACCTTTGGGACAGGAACCACAGCTCCTACAGAAGAACAAGAAGGATATATTTTCATCTAAAAGTGTCCAAAAAGTCACAAAAATTTGGCTTGATCGGTCAGAAGCTGCTGCCATTTGGCGTAAATGTGGAGATTTACAAGCACATCGTCAGTAACATTACAAAGAGAAGAAGTTGTTTCACATCATCATCATCGTACCTAAACATAACCGGAGAAAGCACCAAGCAAGTTTGTAGCCACAAGGCTTTGTTATGCTGTGTCCTCATATTCGAACAAGTCTCTCTCTTCACAGTTGCTGTGCTGTGACCGCCAACCACTATGGCCAAAAGCTTCCAGTAAGACAGAGGTGTCTACTGCCAGACAAGTGGACCTGCATCTGCACATACTAGCAGGACAAAAGCCACACTCACCACTTTATAAATAAATATAATGCATCTCATAACTTGAGTCAGAGCCGCTGCTCCCATCCCACCAAACAGTACAAAGCACGAAAACACTTCCACACATCCTCACAGGGTCATGGCTCAGCACACCCACTTCTCATGCAACACAATGAGCCGGTAGCTGTAAACGAGACGTTGTGTCAGAGCACCTGTTTAGTACTGTCTTCACTCTGGAAAATAACGAGGCGGGCGGCGAATCTGGCGTGACTTAATATAGCACACAAACTACTGCACTGGCAAATAACCATAAAACCAGTAGTTCTTCATTTCCACCATTAAAAACAAATTAAAGACTTCAAACGACCTTCATTACAGAAGCGCTCTTCGGCTTTAAACAGAGGGCTCTGTGAACAGCAGCGGTTTGGACTGTTGTGGCGTATTAATGTGGTCAGGGTCACTTGTTATCATCATACTGCACTCTGACTGTAGTGCTGCGCTTTATGTTGTTTTTAATTTCACTGAAGCAAGCCGGGTCCGTTTAGGTTGGTCCAAAATGTTCAGAGGACTCTGAGGTTTGAGAACATGAATGTAAAACCTTTTAGCAATAGGAAAACACTATTTCTCTTCATTTAGAGATGAATATAAGCAGCCCTTTGTTCCTGCACTGCTGATTATGAACTCCTCCGTATGGAACCCTAACCCTAACCCACTCATAAACATCTAAGTGATCAAACCCAAAGAAGCAGGCCGGAGAGAAAGGCGGAGTGAATCACGGCTGTTACAAATTCTAAGTCACACAGCCACAGATGTTGGAGGAATTTCAGATAGACGTGCACCTGAAAATAAACTAAAGCAGGCTCCAGCCACCGCAGCATTTTTCTCTCATTCAACAAGGTGGGAGATGGTGGAAGGAAGGGGGAGGGAGGGGTCCAGCACATGCTAGGTACCATTGCCTCACCTCTTCTCTCAAACGTGTGGTATGTGAAACATCTGCTAAACATTTGGCGAATTAAAAATAAATTAATAAATAATAATGGACGCCTGGTGCTGAGCCAGGAGGTTGAGTCCAGTTAAATGGCACATGGATTCCAGGTTGGGATGAATTCAACCTGCATTTTCATTGTTTGGCAGCAGGATGAAGTGAAAGAGACCAACCCTGGACAAAATGTGTTGTGTTGACTGATAAAAATACACCCAGGAGCTGGATTTCTGTCCCTTATTCTCTCGTTTATTCTGTACCAAACGTTTAAGCTTGAATAGCAAATGTGTTCGTGCCTGGCCAGAGGTGAATTTAGGTGTGACTATAATGTTCCAGCTACACGAGCCAACAGTGGCTGATAAGGAGTTTGATAAGACATCCGTTCTGTTATGGAAAAATAACTGAAGCAGGAAAACTTTAGACTTGCAACCCTGGTTGTTTAGATCCGCTGATACTAAATCTTATTCAGAAAAGTTGTTCAATAAACCAAGTTAGTCGTATTTTTTGCATATCTTATGACATTATTTGCATTCCAGTATTTTAAATCTCCTTATTGATGAAAACATTTCATGTCGTGTGGATTTTTTATTAATTGAGCAGCTTATTGGCAGCTGCTTGTGTTTTATTAGTAAATGAAATTGTGACTCAGCTCTGCACAATTAGGTTTTGCTACTTTTGAATAAAAACCATCAAAAACACTCAGACTTCCTTATGGCTTTAGTTGTTAGAGTTCAAATCATTCACAGCAAACGTGGCTGGAAGCACCATGGCTAATTTCAGCTCATTTTGTAGATAACCACAATACAGAAAAATAGCGTTTTTGATCATTAGGAAGTCATTTGTTGGCCTCAACATGTTTTTTCTACTTCCTGCGTTGCACTGAGGGTGGCTGGAGGCTCTGAAAGGTGATCAAAGGCTCGTCATACACCATTAACTAGGAAGTGCTGCAATAACGACAAGCTGTTACCAGTTCTGACACCCTTCCCGAATCCACCAGGATCTTTGTGCTCACCCAGAATTATTCCTTTCACTTCTAACAGACCTGTTTTCTATTAATCTTTGTTTTATGTTTCACATTAAACATAAACATAACCATGTAACTTTATTTATTATCATCTGTGGTATTCCACAGCAGAACTCACCTGTAGGTTCACCTGTATTTATGTGGAGGGAAATTTACTCTCATAATGCAGTTTAAAACCAAAATGCATGAATAATAATGCATCTACATCACACTAATCTCATCTAACTATTGTCTCATATTAGTTCTTGTGTTGTGACTGCATTGGTTTAAAATTATTGCAAATTTTAAAAATGAATAAAGAAAAAATGTTAGCTTGGTAGCACTAATGACAGTTAAAATACTGGACTTTGTGACATCGCCCAAAGCTTTCATGCCCAATCACAATTCTTGCACCTCCACCCTTGCATCCTTCAAATGCGCAGTCCCGACCAGGAGTGCGAGTGCGTAGAGCAGGGGTGTCAAACTCAAACTCACAAGGGGCCGAAATGAAAGTCTGGGACGAAGTCGATGGCCAAACTTAATATTTTTGAAAAAGTGACGGCAAATTAGCACATTTTCTTTATCAACATATATGCAATTTTGAACCTTTAAATTTGGAAACAAACTTATTTCCGCATTAACACTGAATGTGGAATAACCAAATTACACACGAGCAAGTCTGTTTTAAATAAAAGGCATCAGTGGTATTCATTACTTGTGGTATAATCAGCATTTTATAAATCTATTATGTTTTCTTGTTTATTCATTTTTCTTATTTTTTATTCTCCTTTTTTTCTCCTGTAATACGTGTCATCGCTGCTGTGACGTCTAGCTTTCCCCACTGAGGAACAATAAAGGGATTTTCTATTCTATTCATCTATCTGCAGCCTTTCCACTTCCTGTTTACTGTAGGTTAAATCTTTTCTCACGTGCCAACAACAAAATAAAGATATAATTTTATCTTAAATGAAAATGCAACATCTCACCTGTTAACTTTCATGTTTTGGAGCAGAAAAAGAGCATACAACCAACATATTTAAAGCTCAGTTTGTTCCACTGGTTTACTGTGATGCTCACCTGTTCCAGCCAGATACCTGCATCATAGGGTTGATCTGAGCTGAGGAGGAGACTCCTGCTGTTTTGTTCATCTTCATCATAATAATGACAACATTAGATGACAACAGGTGCTCACATAGGTTTGTGCTGATGAACATGTCTGAGCAGCTTGACAGCGTTGTTGTGTGTCGGGGAGGAAACACGACAGTAGCCACAGAGCCGTGCTGGTTTGAGGTTGTCGCTGCTCGCTGGAGTTATATCAGCTCTGTCTGGACGTTAGAGGGAAAACTGTCTCTTTCACTCGTGAACACATTACTGAGCGGTTAAAATCTACGTTTCTGGGCTTCAACAATGGCAAATAGCTGAGTAAACTCGGCGCTGAGTGAAAGTGTGTAGTTTGTCCGAGACAGCGGAGCTGCAGACACCGGCAGCAGACGCTGGAAAAAACACAAAGGAGGGGGCTTCGTCGGCTCCGCGCTGACGCCGCAAAGCATCATGGGAGTTGAAGTCTTTGCAGTAAAATCGGCCAGTGGGCCAGTTTTAATATATTTTTGATATTTATCTCGCGGGCCATATAAAAATGCTCCGCGGGCCGCATCTGGCCCGCGGGCCTTAACTCTGACATATGTGGCGTAGAGTGTCCCAATTCTCAAGTGCGGAAGTTGATCACTTTGTTGCACCCTGCCTTGATCAGCACTTCACCCAAGTCTGCATTGATGCAGACTTGGGTGAAGTGTATTACCCACAATCCATTGTGGCAGGTGGAGAAAAGGCTCAAGTTCTTTTGCAGAAAAGATATATTTTCTAATTAAATTAGTTTGTTTTAGGATGATTAATTGATGCTCTGAATGTTTTAGACAAAGCAGCAATGAATTTACATTTATTTCAAATAACTGGTTGTTTGTATGAAAGTTGTTCATAAAGTCTTTTTGAAAAAAGTATCACAGCGACCGGCATCCCGGCATGCATTGATGATGCAATGCTCCCTGTCTCAGTTTGGCAATTATTTCCACACTTGTGTACCACGTACTCAAAGCCTTCTGCGCACTTTCTCCAAGTGCACTTAGCTGACGGTGGCAGGGCGAGTATTGGGATTGGGCTATAAAGGCTTGTTTGAAGCCACATGGGCGGTTCCCACCACCGCCATCTT